>NW_024096763.1:347500-485000 GCF_016545835.1 Crotalus tigris | reverse complement strand
AAAGACAAAAAAGTCTGGATAGTGGATGTGGCAGTGCCTGGAGACAGCAGAATAGACAAGAAAGAACTGGAGAAGATCACAAAATACAAAGACCTACAAAGAGAAATAGAAAGACTGTGGCAAAAGCAAGCAAGGGTAGTACCAATAGTCTGGCTGGCTGAGGAATTCTGGGAATTGAAGTCCACCAGTCTTAAAGTTGCCAAGTTTGAAGACTCCCTTCCTTATACCATTCCAGACAAATGGCTGTCCAATCTCTTCTCAAAAATCTCCAGTGATAATACGGTTAAAGCGCGCCTGGCAGGCTGATCGCCTGGAGGAACAATTCAACTGCACACCTTTGCTTCCCTTGGATAATCCGAAGGGTTAATATAGGTTGTGAGAAATCTCCTTTTTCAACCCAGCCCGACCTGACCCCCATTCCTGGTCTTTCATTTTAGGGTCCCAACATTATCCCTGCGGATATCATCTTCATTGTGAAGGAGAAGCTCCATCCCAGGTTTAAACGGGAGGGCGACAACCTGCTCTACGTGGCCAGCATCCCTCTGGGAAAGGTAACGCAAAGAATAGGCAGGGGGCAACCAAAGGCTGCTGTCGTTTAACATACACACACACACACACACACACACACACACACACAATGACACACAGGCGGGGTGTCCACCTATCATGTATAACCATGATTGGATTACGTATGATTTACTTGATCCTGAGCTGGTATGGACTCTTAGTGGCTTCATAGATTAGACCAGGGGTCTTCAAACTTGGCCCCTTCATGACTTGTGAACTTCAACTCCCAGAATTCCTGAGGCAGCATGGGGGAACTATGGCCCCTTCATGACTCGCGGACTTCAACTCCCAGAATTCCTCAGCCAGCATGGGGGAACTATGGCCCCTTTATGACTTGTGGACTTCAACTCCCAGAATTCCTGAGCCAGCACGGGGGAACTGTGGTCTCTTCATGACTTGTGAACTTCAACTCCCAGAATTCCTGAGCCAGCCCTGGCTGGGGAATTCTGGGAGTTGAGGTCCATCCATGCTGATTGGGGAATTCTGGGAGTTGAAGTCCATCCATGCTGACAGGAATTTTAGGTGAAGAATTCCTGAGCCAGCATGGGGGAACTATGGCCCCTTCATGACTTGCAGACTTGAACTCCCAGAATTCCTCAGCCAGAATGGGGGAACTATGGCCCCTTCATGACTTGTGGACTTCAACTCCCAGAATTCCTGAGCCAGCATGGGGAAACTATGGCCCCTTCATGATTTGTGGACTTCAACTCCCAGAATTCCTCAGCCAGCATGGGGGAACTATGGCCCCTTCATGACTTGCAGACTTGAACTCCCAGAATTCCTCAGCCAGAATGGGGGAACTATGGCCCCTTCATGACTTGTGGACTTCAACTCCCAGAATTCCTGAGCCAGCATGGGGAAACTATGGCCCCTTCATAACGTGCGGACTTCAACTCCCAGTGTGCCTAGCTGAGGAATTCTGGGAGTTGAAGTCCACAAGCCATAAAAGGGCCATGTTTGAAAACCCCTGGATTAGACCTTCTCCATGGTGATCTGTCCCCAACCTGGTCCTTCAGACAACTAGTTGTAACTCACTTTTCTCGGTTCGATGACTCTCTGTGTTGTGCAAATCCACTCCTAGGTCATTCTGGGATAGCAAATCTCAGCCGGTCCCTGTCTATTACTCCCCCAGGCCCTGATAGGCTGCACAGTGGACGTGAGGACTCTGGATGACCGGCTGTTGAACATCCCCATCAACGATATTGTCCAGTAAGTCTTGGAGGAAGGGAAGGGTCTGGGGAGCTGACAGTTAACCCCTCCCCGGCTGCGTTCACACCACCGAACATTATGGAATGGTTAACCAGACAACTTCAGTCTTGCAGAAGGGAAAGATGGCCCAAAGATGCTTTTTCCAGAGGCAACTGGACTTTCTTGTTTTCCCCTGAAGATGTTTTGCTTCTCATCCAAAGAAGCTTCTTCCGCTCTGACTGGATGGTGGGGAATGGAAGGATTTATACTCCTTGCAGAAAAACTGGTCATTTGCCTTCTTTGAGAAGGTCGTTGAGGCCACTTGGAGGTTTGTCTGTGTCCTTGCTGTCACTCGGGTGGTGCAAATGGGTGTGAAGCCTTCTTGGAACTGTGGAAAGGACTGTGTTGCAGATTGGAGATAGCTAGACTACCCATTTGCATCACTCAGGACACAAAAAAACCCTCCCAGTGGCCTCAACAGCTCTCTAAAACAGTGGTTCTCAACCTTTTTAATGCCGTGACCCCCCCAACTGGTCGTAAGTCGAGGACTACTCAACCGGTCGTAAGTTGAGGACTACTCAACAGGTGCAGTACTGTTTGCAGAATGGGGCTTTTGGCGGGCTCAGCAGGGCAGAGACAGCCTGGACAATTCCTATTGGCTTTTGAAAGCCAATAGAATTAGACCCTATTCAAGAGAGTCTATTCTATTGGCTTTCAAAAGCCAATAGAATAAAAGGGGTTAGCACAGCTAAGGAAAAGGGGGAAAAAATGGCGGACTGCGTCGTTTGGCGACCCCCGTGAAATGGTCGTTCAACCCCAAATGGGGTCCCGTCCCACAGGTTGAGAACCACTGCTCTAAAAGAAGGCAAATGACCAATTTTTCTGCAAGAAGGATAAATCCTTCCCTTCCCCACCATCCAGTCAGAGCGGAAGAAGCTTCTGGGATGAGAAGCGAAACGTCTTCAAAGAAAAGGCTCCACACTCATTTGCACCACTCGGGTGACCCCGAGGACACAGATAAACCTCCAGGTGGCCTCAACGACTCGCTAAAAGAGTAAAAATGACCGGCTGTCTGCAAGGAGTATAAATCCTTCCACTCCCCTCCATCCAGTCAGAACCTGAAGAAGCTTCTGGGATGAGAAGCGAAACGGTTTCAAAGAAAAACAAGAAAGTCCAGTGGCCTCCTTAAAAAAAAAGCGCCTTTGGGACAATTATGACCTGGATGATGGAGAATCTCCAGGGAAGGCAAAGGGCCTGCATTTAGCAGAAGGGGAAAACTCACTTCGAAGAGCAGGAAGCAGAGCCGTGTAACCTCGAACTCCCAACCCGGGGGAGGTTTATTGGGCAGCGAAATGTACTCTGGCTGCCCAAGCTGGGAGAGTTAATGGGAACATTAAAAACCATTTGTTTAGTGACAACGGCAGAAAATGTTGATCCCGTGACCACGGGGAATGCTGCAACCGTCGTATGTGTGCGAAAAGCGGTTCATAAGTCACTTTTTTCCAGTGCCCTTGTGCAGGTGGTCCTCGACTTATGATTATAATGGAGCCTCAGCATTTCTGTCGTTAAGCGAAACATTTGTTAACTGGGTTTTGCCCCCTTTTACGACTTTTCCTGCCATGGTGACGAAGGGAATTGCTGAAGTTGTTAAGTTAGTAACACCGTCGTTAAGTGAATCTGGCTTTCCCATTGACTTTGCTGGTTAGACGGTCAGAAAAAAGAGGATCACGTCCCCCCTGGGACACTGCAACCGTCGTAAGTCCATGTCAGTTTCCAAGCGTTTGGATTTTGATCACATGCTGCAAAGGTCAAGTGTGAAAAAACGTAAGGCCGTAGGTCTCTTTTCCCAATGCCGTTGTAACTCTGAACGGTCACTAAAAGAGGTGTCGTAAGGCGAGGACTACCTGCAATTTCAGTCACTAAACAAATGGCTGCAAATTCGAGGACTGTCTTGTGTTTGTGTCTGGCCTCCTAGCTGCTCTCCTTTCCCCCCCAGCCACCATCTCTTTATTTTTCCTTTTTTTAAAAAAAAAAAAATGTTTTATTGGTTTTTTAACAAAACCTTAATATTTGGCAAATAGTAGTGTTCTCTGGGTTTATATTTAAAAAAGCCATCAATAACAATGAGTTTCTCTAATTCAGTGGTTCTCAACCTGTGGGTCGGGACCCCATTTGGGGTCGAACGACCATTTCATGGGGGTCGCCAAACAATGCAGTCCGCCATTTTTTCCCCCTTTTCCTTAGCTGTGCTAAGGAATAGAGTCTAATTCTATTGGCTTTCAAAGGCCAATAGGAATTGTCCAGGCTGTCTCTGCCCTGCTGAGCCCGCCAAAAGTCCCAGTCTGCAAACAGTGCTGCACCAGTTGAGTAGTCCTCGACTTACGACCGGTTGAGTAGTCCTCGACTTACAACCGGTTGGGGGGTCGCGGCATTAAAAAGGTTGAGAACCACTGCTCTAATTCTATAGTCCACAAAATAGCTTCGCTTGGTTTTCTTTCCTTCCGATAATATTCTCTTTTGCCAACCTTGAATTAATACGGGGCTTATCCTTTGGATAAATGACAGTTAAATATAGGCATTTTTTTCCAATATTTCTGCAAACAATGACGTCAGTTTCTGACTGACCATCTCAATTGCCTCATCATAGATCCTGCGTACAAACGTTCTTATTTAAATTGAAATAACCACCGCCGTCTCTTTCGTCCTTTTGCAGTCCCAAGTACTTCAAAGTGGTCCCTGGTGAGGGGATGCCGCTTCCACAAGACCCCACCTGCAAGGGAGACCTCTTCATGTACTTTGACATTCTCTTCCCGGTCAGACTCACCCCAGCCAAGAAGGCCCTCGTGAAGGAAGCCCTCCTGATGTGAAGACCACCCCTCCCGGTAGACTGGGCTGCTCTCCCCCAACCTTTTTTTTTTAAAAAATAATAAATTAAAATGTTTTCTATTGAGTTTAGATGCCAAGGACTCCTTGCAGTGGTGGGATTCAAAGACCCGAACAACCGGTTCTCTGTGTGGATGCAGGCCGGGCTTCTGAGGCCTCGAACAGACTTCCGGAAGTGGCATCCACGCACTTCCGGCAGGCTGATGTAGGCCCGGGAGGCCTCCTCCAGGCCTCTAAGGCCTAGAACAGACTTCCGGAAGTGGCATCCACACACTTCCGGCAGGCTGATGTAGGCCCGGGAGGCCTCCAGGCTTCTAAGGCCTAGAATAGACTTCCGGAAGTGGCATCCATGCACTTCCGGCAGGTTGGTGTAGGCCCGGGAGGCCTCCTCCAGGACTCTAAGGCCTAGAACAGACTTCCGAAAGTGGCATCCACGCACTTCCGGCAGGCTGATGTAGGCCCGGGAGGCCTCCTCCAGGCCTCTAAAGCCTAGAACAGACTTCCGGAAGTGGCATCCACGCACTTCCGGCAGGCTGATGTAGGCCCGGGAGGCCTCCAGGCTTCTAAGGCCTAGAACAGACTTCCGGAAGTGGCATCCACGCACTTCCGGCAGGTTGATGTAGGCCCGGGAGGCCTCCTCCAGACCTCTAAGGCCTAGAACAGACTTCCGGAAGTGGCATCCACACACTTCCAGCAGGCTGTTCTAGGCCCGGGAGGCCTCCTCCAGGCCTCTAAGGCCTTGAACAGACTTCCGGAAGTGGCATCCACACACTTCCGGCAGCCGGTTTTAGGCCCGGGAGGCCTCCTCCAGGCCTCTTAAGGCCTAGAACAGACTTCCGGAAGTGGCATCCATGCATTTCTGGTGGGCCATTCTAGGCCTGAGAGGCCTCCTCCAGGTCCTCTGAGACCTCCGGAAGCAGTGTGTATTCAGCCGGTTCTCCGAACTCAACACATTTTAGCTACCAGTTCTCCCGAACTGGTGGGAACCAGCTGAATCCCACCACTGACTCCTGGGCTACGGAATGGCAGGGAACATCAGTGCCGTAGTCATAGTAGAATAGAATAGAGCTGGCTCGTACTTATGACGGTCGCTGTGTCCCAGGGTCACGTGATCCAAATTCAGCCACTTAGCAACTGGCTCATATTTGTCGGTCGCCATGCCCCCGGGAGTCATTTTTTGCAATCTTCTGACAAGCCAAGTCAATGGAGAAGCCAGATTCACTTAACCGTTACTCACTTAACTGCAGTGATTCACTTAACAACTCGTGACGGGAAAGGTCATAAAACGGGGCAACTCACTTTACAACCGTCTCGCTGAAGGGCGGAAATTTTAGCCTTCGTGGTGGTCGTAAGTCGAGGCAGCCGAGTCTCAGCTGCCTCCTGAAACCACCTCTTATCCCCACAGATGCCGCAGGAGTAGCAACAAGGAACAAAACTGTGCCATACCCACACCTACACCTACACCTACACACACACACACACACACACACACACACACACAAAACCCAGATTTGATTTCAGCTCGAAGAGGATTAGAACGGAGAACGAAAACGGGGGTGCTTTTCTGCTTGAGCTTTATTTAAAAAAAAAGATCGACATGCGCAGCGCGTGTTTTTTGTTTTTGTTTTTTTAAAAAAAAGATAAAGATCATTGCAACAACATCACAAATAATTTCACAGCAGGCTGGCCCACCGAAGAAGCTTTTAAGTGCCATTTTTCTTCCCCCCCCCCCCCAAAAAAAATTTGCAGCTGGACAAAGGTGCCGGTAAGCCAAATCGTCCTTCAGTCAGCTCCACCGAAAAAGAACAGTTTTCAGGGTCTGAATTCAGCTTTGTAATGCGAGTAAAGGCCTTGCAAGAGCCAAGCAGAAGGGTATCCCAAATGCATTTGGGCTACAGCCCCCCCCAATTGCAGCAATTTTGAACAGTTGCAACCTTTTAAAGACATCTGGGAGACGAGCAGGCTTGGAAAAGTTGATTCTTTCCCAGAATTAATTAAATTGAATTAACTGGCCAAGCAAAGCCCTTTGGGACGGTTCGAAGTCGAGTTGTGCGAGCGGGACAAAAATCCATCCATTTGTGTTCCAGGGGTGTGCAAGGTAGTTAGGACAAAAGTAAGACTTCGGGTAAACATGGTGTAAGATAAGCGCGGGCATCTCAGATTCTCCAGCGTGTTTAAAAAGCGTCTTTTTCCGAATAGCAGGCGTTAAAATTGAGACTGGACCAAGGTCCAACTAAGATAAATTACTTTTTTTTTTTAAAAAAAAGAAGACAGCAGGAGCGTCTGCAGATTCCGATAGCAGCAGCTACAGCCAGGTCGAGACGTACAAGCGTAAAACCATTCCAACATTTTTAAAACGGGAAATCCAGAGAGTTTTTAGAAATGCATCGGTCTGGGAGAAGGGAGGGAATGGATTCATAGGATCTGGGCAAAAGTTTAAATTTTGCTTGGCTGGTTGGCTCAGGATGGAGTCCCCCACGATGCCCGGGCTGCCATCAGGGCACGCTTCAGCTGTTCGTATGTCACAAACATCACCACGTTCCAGGATCCCAGCCGAAGGAAGGAGGGCGTAAAGCTAAGAGAGAGAAGAAAAGGGAAATGTTGTGTAAGGAAATCAGTAGAGGTGATTTAAAGCAGTATTTTTCGACAATTAGCCAGTGGAACTACCTGCCTCCAGAAGTGGTGAATGCTCCAACACTGGAAGTTTTTAAGAAACTTGTCTGAAATGGTATAGGGTTTCCTGCCTGAGCAGGGGTTTGGACTAGATGACCTCCAAGGTCCCTTCCAACCTTATTACTATTATTATTATTATAACCTGGGCAGCTTTCAGATGGGTGGACTTCAACTCCCAGAATCCCTCAGCCGGCCAAATTCTCTCCCCTTTGAATGATTTTCTGGGGAACAAAAACAGCACGGAGGGGGCTCCTGCCAAATTAATCCAATTAATTAATCCAAGCTGAAAACACCAGCCTGAAGATGACGAATGGGACTTTGTCGAAACGTCGCCAAGACACTTCCAATTTTACCCGGGAGAAAACCCAAATAACCAAAGACCTACATACAAACACCCGTGAAAACCTCAGAAAACAAATATGTGTGTGTGTGTGTGTGTGTGTGTGTGTATATATATATATATATATATATATATATATATATATATATATATATATATATATATATATATACATACATACATACATACATAGAAAAATATAATATATATAGAGAGAGAAAGAGAGAGAGAGAGAGAGTTATAGATATAAAGAGAGATGGAAAGAGATAGATGATATGTAGATAGGTAGATAAATAGATGCTAGAGAGAAATAAAGATAGATAGATAGATAGATAGATAGATAGATAGATAGATAGATAGATAGATAGATAGATAGATAGATACAGCTAGGTAGGTAGGTGAGTAGATGATGATGGATGGACGGACAGAAGAGAGAGAGAGAGAGAGAGATTGTGGTCGTAAGTCAAGGACCGCCTGTAAACTCCACTCGCTGCCCCGAGAAGGAGCCTGGACTCACCCCTTGTAGAAGGCCAGCGGTCCTTCGGCTCGGAGCATCGTCAGGGCGCATCGGCCGGCATTCTTGTACTGGCCGGGAGGGGAGTTCATGTATCTGGTCTTCACCACGTCCACCGGGGAGGCGATGATGGTGGTGCAGAAGCCGGCCCCAAAAGCCGAGAGGAAGTGGCAGGGGACGTCATCTGCACGAAGAGATACACAGAGGCTCAACCGAGGCGGGAGATGGCTGAGGTGGAACATGCCCTCCAAATACATCCACCTGATACGGGTGGTCCTCAACTTACCACCACAAATTTACGTCACTAAGCGAGACGGTTGTTAAGTGAATTTTGCCCCATTTTATGATCTCCCTGGCCCCTGTTATTAAGGAATCACTTTAGCTATTACGGGAGTAATATGGTTGTTAAATGAATCCGGGTCAAAAAAAGTGATCCCATGACCCCTGGGGATGCTGCAACCGTCATAAATAGGAGTCTGTCGCTAAGCGTCTGATTTTTTTTTTTAAAAGAAAAATTAGATTTTCTAGTTTTACATTTAAATATTTAAAAAACAACATGGCGGCTGAGTTAATCGATAATTACATACAAGTATCTTTAGTACAGGTCTCAAACTACCACATTAAATATTTCCTCTCTTTTCCCCTCAGTATTTACCATCTCATATTTAAACTAATACAATCCTTATTATGTCGATTAAATAAAAATAACTTTCTTACATTTATTGATAATTTTTAGTTTACGCATATCCTGGTTACTTTAACATTCAGTCTTTATAGACAATCGATGTCCTGATTAATTTTTCCCAATTTTTAGTTTCCCATTCAATGTAACATTTAATATTTATGATTTCCAAGTTTTTAAAAATCCCAGTTCCCTTTATCACAATTCATCGCAAAATCTAATGTTCAGGATACACGTCTTATCTATTTGAATATATTCTATTTCTCACCCTCTTACATCAACTAATTAATAACACAGTATAACATTCCTGCCTGAGCAGGGGGTTGGACTAGATGACCTCCCAGGTCTCTTCCAATTTTTTTACTATTATTATTATCATTATATTATTATTATTATTATTAGTAGTAGTATTATTAGTATTATTATTTTCTGTTAATTTCTAAATGTCTTAAATTTAGTAACCAAAATTTCTCTTATTTCAACATTTAATATTTCCTCTCTTTTTCTCTTGATGCCTACTATCTCATATTTAAGCTATTAGTTTTTATTATAACAGCTAAGTAAAAACATATTTATTACATTCATCACATGACCCCCGGGGACGCTGTAACCGTCATAAATAGGAGCCCGTTACTAAGCGTCTGAATTTTGATCACGTGACCATGGGGGTGCAGCAACTATTGTGTGAAAAACGGACATAAATCACTTTTTTCAATGCCGTCGTATCCTTGAACGGTCACTAAATGAATCATTGTAAATCGAGGACTGCCTGTATTGTTTATTCAAGCAAATAATTTGTGCTTATTCCTAGTATCCCAGAAGTAGGCAACCTTGGCTCTTTTATGACTCGTGGACTTCAACTCCCAGAATTCCTCAGTCAGCATGGGGGAACTTTGGCCCCTTCATGACTCGTGGACTTCAACTCCCAGAATTCCTGAGCCATTATGGAGGAACTATGGTCCCTTCATGACTCATGGACTTCAACTCCCAGAATTCCTCAGCCAGCATAGGGGAACTATGGCCCCTTCATGACTCGTGGACTTCAACTCCCAGAATTCCTGAATCAGCATGAGGGAACTTTGGCCCCTTCATGACTCGTGGACTTCAACTCCCAGAATTCCTGAGTCAGTATGGCTCAACTTGGAAACCTCTCCCTTTCCCCTCAGCATGGCTGGATCAGGAATTCTGGGAGTTGAAGTCCACAAGTCATAAAAGAGCCAAGGTTGCCTACCCCTGCACTATCCTGTCCCCTTAGTTTCATGAACAACGCACAACCACAGCTGAGTCCACAATTTTTCTAGCTAAGCGAGACATCTGTTACATGAGTTTTGTCCTCTTTTACGACCGTTCTTGCCGCAGATGTTAAGCAAATCGCTGCAATGGTTGAGTGTGTCCCCTAATTGTTAAGTGAATCTGGCTTCCCCATTGACTTTGCTTGTTAAAAGGCCACAAAGGGGGATCATGAGACACTGCAACTGTCATAAGTACATGTCAGTTGCCGAGCCTCTGAATTTTGATCACATGACCACGGGGATGCTGCCACGGTCACAAGCGTGAAAAACAGTCCCAAGTCCCTTTTTTCTGGGCCGTTGTAACTTCAAACGGTCACTGAATGAACGGTTGTAAGTAGAGAACTGCCTTGTACACACCCCTTCCTACCTCATTCACACAAAAAGAGCACGATAGCACCAGCTCAGTGCAGTCTATCTTTCTCACCTGCCATGAGACGGTATTTCAGCAGGGTATCCTTGATGATGTCGTAGGTCACCAGTTCAGCGCAATTCACAATGGCGTTTCTGGATACGTTGGGAAGGGTTCCTAGTTGTGTGAGAAAAAAAAACACAGACACACGCACACACATTGAGAAAAGGGGAAGCCAGCCTGCCTTGCAGAGAGATTCACGGGCCATGCGCAGAGTGTCCGGTCAATGACCGGAGGGAGGGTTCGGAAAAGATGCACAAGGCATAGCCAAAATGTGCCATGTCATTAACATCCAAACATGCAGATAGTCCTCAAGGTATGAGGGCAACGGAGCTGAACATTCCTGGGTGTTGAAATTTCTGTTCCATTCTGTTAGCGGCAGAAATGTCGGGCTCCGTTGCGGCCGTATGTTGAGGACTAGCTCTTTTAATGCTATTTATTCCAGCAACTTACGCAGGGCCCCCTCATTCAGTATGCAGATTAAAGGCAGCGCTCTCCATTACAGAAGAAGCAATCAAGCCATTTCATTAAAACGTCGTTAAAAATATAAAAGCACAAAAAACACAGGAGGAGAAAAAAAATAATAATATTCACCAAACGGGTTACATCATCCCTTCAGCAAACTTCCAGGTCTTTAGTGACCTCCAAAAGGCTGGCCAGCTTGAGGGGTGTCAAGACTGCTAACATCAGATGTTCTTGCTTGCCATATATCAGTGTTTCCCAAACTTGACAATTTTAAGGCATTAGGACTTCAACTCCCAGAATTCCACAGCCAGCAACGCTGGCTGTGGAATTCTGGGAGTTGAAGTCTACATGCCTTAAAATTGTCAAGTTTGGGAAACACTGCCATATATGAAGAAGCAAACCTGTTTTATTCAGCCTGTATAGCACTTTTAGAGTTAAAGCAGATAATACCAGCCTAGTGGATGGGAAAATATGCTAGCAACCATAACAATATCTGAGCACAGTATTGCCAAGGTCAGCTGTAAGGGGAGGGGCAGTCACACTTCACATTAATTGGAGAACGTGATTGATGACTGTAAAATGAAGGAGTGAGTTATGCTTTATCAAGGGTGATTGGGGGAGAGAGGATTCAGTTTTTGGCTTAAGCTTTGTATGTGTTGAAGCTATGCAGAAAATAAAGGATTCTTTAAGGTAAATAAGCCTCAAAGTTCTTTGAAAAGCTGCTTCTTTTCGGAACCATGACGGGGGGGGGGGGTTTCAGAAAGATGTTGACACAGGAGGGGGTGCCACTCTGAAGGATCAGCAGTGAGGGGACCCCAACTGTGGTGGCCCGCATCAAATCTTGCAGGATAGAATAGAATAGAAATAGAAATAGAAATAGAAATAGAATAGAATAGAATAGAATTAGAATTAGAACAGAATAGAATAGAATTAAGAATTAAAAATTAAAAATTAGAATAGATAGAATAGAATTAGAGAACAGAATAGAATATAGAATATGGAATATGGAATAGAATAGAATTAAGAATTAGAATAGAATAAATAGAATAGAATTAGAGAATAGAGTAGAATAGAATAGAATAGAATAGAATAGAATAGAATAAAATAGAATAGAATAGAATAGAATAGAATAGAATAGAATCTGGAAGGGACCTTGGAGGTCTTCTAGTCCAGCCCGCTGCTCAGGCAGGAGAACCTATACCAGGGGTAGGCAACCTTGGCTCTTTTATGACTCGCGGACTTCAACTCCCAGAATTCCTGAGCCAGCCACGCTGAGGGGAAAGGGAGAGGTTTCCAAGCTGAGCCACGCAGGCTGAGGAATTCTGGGAATTGAAGTCCATCAGTCATAAAAGAGCCAAGGTTGCCTACCCCTGACCTACACCATCTCAGACAAGTGACTTCTTAAAAACCTCCAGTGATGGAGCGCCCACAATTTCTGGTGGCAAGCTATTCCACCAGTTAGTTGTCCTCACTGTCAGGACGATAGGAGACTGGCAGTCCAGGTTTGCCCCCCCCCCCAACCCTGATGGCTTACACAGGACCAGGTGGGTTCCCTGGTACAAGGTTGGGGGACGTCCCAGTCTTTGCACCCCTTACTCACCTTTCCACAGGCCCCGGACCCCCTCTTCCTTGGCGATGGTCTTGTAGGCATGCAACGTGCCCTGGTAGCGCCGTCCAGCATCTGTCCGGATCTGGGCCTGGAATCGCACCTTGACCACGTCTGTGGGCTGGGCCACCACCACCGCCATGGCTCCCGTGGTGCCACCGGCAAGTAGCCGGCTGCCCACGCTAGCATCTGCCAAAGTCCAGGGGAATAAAAAAATGAAACTTGGATTCTCTTTTTGTGAACCAGATAGGCTTATTATTTCAGAAATGGCTTGTATATCAATTGTGTAAAAGCCAAAATGTTGTGGTTGTAATGTTGTTAACCTTTTACTGCGCTAAAGAGCGTCGGAAGTCAGTGTCTTTTCCACCTTTACATTATCCCCCCCCTTCCCCCTACCTCTTCTTTTAGTTTTCTACGCTTTTTTTCCCTTGCGTTTTTATGCTTCGATAAAATACAATAAAATCATATTTAAAAAAAAACTGACAGCAGTTTATTGAGTAGCCATCCGAAGTGACAACGGCACGGGAAAAAAGGGACTTAGGACCATTTTTTCACACTTAGGACCGCTGCAGTGTTCCCCAGGGTCACATGATCAAAATTCGGAGGCTTGGCCCTTGTCTCGTATTTATTTATATATATATAATATGCTATTAATTTTCCAATTTTACATTTGAGTATTTTAAAAGCAACGTGGTGACTGGGTTAATCAATAGTTCGATAACAAAACCGTTAGTGCAAATCTCAAGTTACAACACCAGATATTTCTTCTCTTTTTCCCCTTAACTTACAGGGGTTCTCAACCTTGGCAACTTTAAGACTCGTGGACTTCAACTCCCAGAATTCCTCAGCCAGCTCAGGAATTCTGGGAGTTGAAGTCCACGAGTCTTAAAGTTGCTAAGGTTGAGAACCCCTGCTACATTTACTGTCTCATATTCAAGCTATTTCTATTTCTAATTATATCAACTCAAACATCGTTATTAAATTTATCAATAATTTTTTAGCTGATACATGTCTTAATTCAGTGGTTCTCAACCTGTGGGTCGGGACCCCATTTGGGGTCGAACGACCATTTCACGGGGGTCACCAAACAACGCAGTCGGCCATTTTTTCCCCCCTTTTCCTTAGCTGTGCTACGCCCTTTTATTCTATTGGACTCTCTTGAATAGAGTCTAATTCTATTGGCTTTCAAAAGCCAATAAGAATTGTCCAGGCTGTCTCTGCCCTGCTGAGCCCGCCAAAAGTCCCATTCTGCAAACGGTGCTCGACTTATGACCAGCTGAGTAGTCCTCGACTTACGAGTGGTTGGGGGTCGCGGCATTAAAAAGGCTGAGAACCACTGTCTTAATTACACGCAGTCTTCATAAACAATCCGTATCCTGTTATTAATGTTTACGTAATTTTTAATTTCTCACCAATATTCCAATTTAACCTTTGATAATCCATCATTTTCAGACTTTGGGCACTTGACTCGCATTTATGACGGTGCCCTGGGGGGGGGGTTCTCCCACGATCTCCTTTTGCGACCTTCCAACAAGCCAAGTTCCATGGGGAAGCCGGATTCACTTACAATCACGGTTTAGCCCTTCTTGCTTTTACGTACAGTGTGAGCTTCAGCACCGGAGACAAATTCCTTGTGTGTCCAATCAACTCTTGGCCAATAAAGAATTCTAACAACTGCAGTGACTCAACTGTGGTCAGAAAGGTCATAAAATGGGGCAAGGCTCACTTAACGACTGACTTGCTTAGCGACATAATTTTTGGGCTCAATTGTGGCGAGGACAACCTGAAGCACACTTGGCATCCCACCTGGTGCCCGATGCCCACTTACGCTCGGAGCCCTTGGTGTAGAAGTGTTTCACGGAGTCGTAGAGTCCGATCCGGACCGAGGCAAAGCTCATTTGGCGCTGAAGGCCGGCCACTAGCCCGTTGTAGAGGCTCTTGGGCCCCTCGTTCCTCACCATTGTGGCCATGGTGCCAAAGACCCCCTTGTACTGCGCCATTTTGGGGGTGACGTTGGCCTTCTCTCCTTGGATCTGAACAGAAAGAAATGGGGGGGAAGGATAGAGCGTAAAAATCACAGAGCTGAAGAGGGATCTGGGAGGTCTTCTAGTCCAGCCCCCTGCTTGAGCAGGAGATCCTACTCCTCTGTAGACAAATAGTTCTCCAATCTCTTCTTGAAAACCTCCAGCGATGGAGCATCCACAACTTCTGAAGGACAATAGGTCTTACAATCCATAGCGGTCGTGATTGAGATCAAACCATGATTGGGATTTTGAGTTAGATTTCTCAACCTGGATCAATTGCAGACAGGCGTGTCCCACCAGCGCCCCCCCCACCTACCGGACAGGAGAAGTCAAGTGAGGATCTAGCTTGGAATCCTTGCGTAGCCACAAACCTCGTCAGCTTGAGCTGCCGCAAGATCCACGAAGCCGTAATTGGTCATTCCCAGGGGAAAACAAGCAGCCCGGACCGATTCTTGTAATATGTACGGCAAGCAATAAAGTTACCGACTTTCGGTACTCATAAGAAACTATAGGTAGTCCTCAACTTACAGCAGTCCGACTGTTCAAAGTTAGCACCGGAAAAAGTGCCTTATGACCGGTTTTCATGCTTACGACCGTGGCAGCATCTCCGTGGTCACGGGATCAAAATTCAGATGTGTGGCCACTGGTTCCTATTTATGACGGTCGCAGCATCCCTGGGGGGTCTTGGGATCCCCTTTTGCGACCTTCGGACAAGCCAAGTCAACGGGGGAAGACGGATTCACTTAGCAACAATATGAATCATTTAACAACGACGGCGATTCGCTTAACAATGGTGGCAAGAAAGGTCGTAAAATGGGGCAGCTCATTTACAGCCATCTCACTTAGCAACAGAAATTTGGGCTTCAATTGCGGTCATAAGCCGAGGACTACCTGTATCTATGGCAAAGAATAAAGTGGCCAACTTTAACGATTCACAAGAAACTATGGTTCGTTGCAGCTGTCATTACCTGATCCCAGAATTGCTCGGCCAGCTTCAGCCTTCTGAAAACTGATGCCTCCTGCAGATGTTTGGGTCAAGCATCTCCCTTCCTAAAGGACCAGATTGGAGAAGGCCTACTCCGGTTGACCCCAGAGGCTGAATGTTAATCCTGGGCTGTAGCAAAACTAGGCAGCCCAGCAGCTCAATGGTTAAGATGCTGGGCTTGCTAACTGGAAAATTTGAGACCCAAGCACCACGTGATGGGGTGAGCTCCCGTCCTTGCCTCAGCTCCTGCCAACCCAGCAATTCGAAAGCACGCAAATGCGAGTAGATAAATAGGTACCACTTCGGCGGGAAGGTGACAGCGTTCTGTGACGTCACGCTAGCCACGTGACCGTGGAAACGTCTTTGAACACCGCCGGCTCAACGGCCTTGATTCGGAGATGAGCACAGCCTCTTAGAGTCGGCAACGACTAGCGGAGTAAAATCTGCAGGGATTCCTTTAACTTTTTACCTAGCAAAATGGGGAGTTGCTGGTATCGCCTCCACCTTTGGAGAATCAACCGTGCGAAACATCGCCAGGCGCTCACCTGTAACCGGACCTTTGCCGTATCCAGCGGGAAGGTGATCAAGTCGGCGATGCAGGCCGCCGTCCCGGCCCCCAAAAACTTGACGGTCGCCGTCGGAGGGACATCGGAGGGCTTAAATCCAACCATGGCGATGAATTCAGGAGGGTTTTAGGCAGAGAGGAGGGGGTGAAAGGTTCAAAAACAGCCAGGAAAAGCAGCTGAGAAGCCTGGGAGCGAAAGGCCAGAGGAAGGAGCTCTGCCTATATGGAGGAGGAGAAAAAGAAGAATATTCATTGTCCGCAATCTGATCAACGCAGATGAATCCTAAAATTCACTACTGTACCTTTGGGGAAGTTAATGGATTGGGACAGAGTTGCAAGTTCATTTAGTAACCATTCAAAATTACAACGGCACTGAAAAAAAAGGGACTTATGACCCTTTTTCATACTTACGACGTTGCAGCAGCACCCGTGGTCACACGACCAAAATTGAGATGCTTTGTGACTTTTTTTTTGTATATATTTTATTAATTTTTGTAGGGTTAGAGTTAAGGTTAGGTTAGGTTAGGGGTAGGCAACCTTGGCTCTTTTATGACTTGTGGACTTCAACTCCCGGAATTCCTGAGGCAGCATGGGGGAACTATGGCCCCTTCATCACTTGTGGACTTCAACTCCCAGAATTCCTGAGGCAGTATGGGGGAATTATGGCCTCCTCATGACTTCGGGACTTCAACTCCCAGAATTCCTCAGCCAGCATGGGGGAACTGTGGCCCCTTCATTACTCGTGGACTTCAACTCCCAGAATTCCCGAGTCAGCCACACTGAAGGGAAAGGGAGAGGTTCCCAAGCTGAGCCATGCTGGCTCAGGAATTCTGGGAGTTGAAGTCCCCGAGTCATGAAGGGGCCATAGTTCCCCCAAGCTGGCTCAGGAATTCTGGGAGTTGAAGTCCACGAGTCATAAAAGAGCCAAAGTTACCTACCCCTGGGTTAGGGTTAGCATTAGGGCTGTTTTGTTTTTTAAGATAATATTCTTAATATTTAGCAAACAGCATATTGTCTGGGTTCATGTATTTCAAAAACAATAAGTAAGAGTTAATTTCTATATTATATCATAATCAATATGTTAGTTAATCGCTCAATAGTCTTCTTACTAGTATATATTCAATGTTACATAGTACATATCATGTTCCTTTCTCTCTAACTCGTTTTTCTAGACATTGATAAAAATTGTCCCACGTTCTAAAGTACACTGAGTCTTTTTTCTCTTTTCTCTTTAATGTCACCAACGCTTTTCTGGCTGGGGATGAAGGGGGTTGTAAATCTAGCATCCGCCTAGGGCCGAGGGGGCTGGTGAAAGCTACCGCCTGTCAACCTTTATTACAGATGATGTGCCCCCCCAAAAAAAAATGTTTGTGGGGGGTTATTTCTTTCCTGCCCAAATGAGTCAGCAAACATCTGAGTCTCGTTTTTTTTGAGGAAGTGACCGAGGCAAGGCCTTTTACGAATTGAGTAAATTTGCAAAACTCTGGGTGCCCCCCCCCCTGCTTGACCTAAAACCCTATTTATTTCTGATTTTCTCAGAAAGGATGGTAAAGGTGACGGAATTGACAACGAGGGCAAAGCTGACTGTTTTAATAAAAGAGAAGAACTTAAATCAGTTTTGTTTCCACTCGGAAACCACTTCTGAGCTTCATGCTTGAAGCAAGGAAAAAAAAATGAATCTTCTATTTGAGTGGAAGAAGCTTCCGGGATGAGAAGCGAAACGTCTTCAAAGAAAAACAAGAGAGTCCAGTTGCCTTCTGAAAAAAAAAAAAAAAGCACGCCTGGGATCTTTGATTTTGGTTTTGAGGATCAGATTAATGTTGTCGTTACAGAAATGGTTCCTGTCTACTTTTTAATATATTAATATTCTCTTTCCACTTTTTCCAAACATAGGATGGGAAGTGTCTTTCTATTCCACAAGTTATCCGTATCCTTGTAAAAAAATCCCAAACCACTTTAACCAACCTTTTTCAAAAGCTTGGCACCTTTTAAAAGTGGAGATTCTTATAAAATTGAGCGGGATTCCAAATATTATTTTTTTTTCCCCACGCCTGCGTGACACTGCAGCACAGACTCGGCTAAATGCAGGAAGACTTACGACCCATTTGTTTAGTGTCCGTTTGAAATTACAATGGCATTGAAAAAATTATCCTTTTAGGATAGAATCAAGATCAGGTGAAGGGTTAATAGCACTTTACAAGGCCTTGGTAAGGCCACATTTGGAATACGGCACCCACTTCTGGTCACCACGATGTAAAAAAGATGTTGAGACTCTGGAAAGAGTGCAGAGAAGAGCAAAAAAGATGATCAGGGGACTGGAGGCTAAAACATATGAGGAACGGTTGCTGGAATTGGGAATGTCTCGTTTAATGAAGAGAAGGATGAGGGGGGACATGATAGCAGCCTTCCAATATGGAATGGAATGGAATATGGAATGGAATGGAATAGAATAGAATAGAATAGAATAGAATAGAATAGAATAGAATAGAATAGAATAGAATATTAGGGGACTGGAGGATAAAACATATAAATAATGGTTGCTGGAATTGGGTATGTCTAATTTAATGAAGAGAAAGACTAGGGGGGACATGATAGCAGCCTTCCAGTATCTCAGGGGCTGCCCCAAAGAAGAGGGAGTCAAGCTATTTTCCAAAGTGCCAGA
Source organism: Crotalus tigris (assembly GCF_016545835.1). NCBI lineage: Eukaryota > Metazoa > Chordata > Lepidosauria > Squamata > Viperidae > Crotalus > Crotalus tigris. The sequence goes on along the minus strand of NW_024096763.1, from coordinate 466,145 downwards.
AGGCAGGACAAGAAGCAACGGATGGAAACTGATCAAGGAAAGAAGCAACCTGGAACTAAGGAGAAACTTCTTGACAGTGAGGACAATTAACCAGTGGAACAACCTGCCTCCAGAAGCAGTGAATCCTCCAACACTGGGAGTTTTTAAGAAGAGACTGGACAGCCATTTTTCTGAAATGGTATAGGGTTTCCTGCCTGAGCAGGGGGTTGGACTAGATGACCTCCAAGGTCCTTTCCATTATTATTATTATTATATTATTATTATTATTATTACTACTACTACTACTATTATTATTATTCACACTTACACCCTTTGCAGCATTCCCATGGTCCCGTGATCCAAATTTCAATGCTTGGCAACTGACATGTACTTATGACAGTTGCAGTATGCCAGGGGTCATGTGATCCATTTTTGCGACCTTCTGACCAGCCAACTCAATGGGCCACCGAGATTCACTTAACCACTATAAAATTCACTTAAGAACTGCAGCGATTCGCTTAACGACGGTGACAAGAACGGTCGTAAAATGAGACAAAACTCACTTCACAACTTCCTGGCTTAGCAATGGAGATTTTGGGCACCTAGTCGTAAGTCAAGAGTGCCTTGTACCAAGCTACATTGGAGCTACCTTTTCAAGACTCAAAAAAACCCCAGAATTACCTTATTCAAGTATATCAGGATGGATCGATCGGATTGATCAAGCTTCTCTAAAGGATTCCCATTTGTCAAATTGGTTTAACACAAATCCAGCCGAACTCGCTTGACGTGCCATAGAAAGACGGGCAGAAAGACGACCCCGAATAATCATAATATTTATCCTGCAGAGATAAAAAGGATAAATTAAAATACCTGGATGGGTGCTGAATATTATTTGTTATGACAGATGATCAATTATTGTGACTTTCCAGGTCAGTGGTTCTGAACAAGGACAACCTAAAAATGGGTGGACTTAACTCCCAGAATTCCCCAGCCAGCATGGTCTTAAAGTTGCTGAAGCATGAAAAAAATAAACTTAGATTCAACAATTTCTCTTTGGGAGATCTCAGCAAAGGCTCCGTTGTTGATCTGGCTTCGGACCAACCATTTTTGCTACACATCCTGACACTCAGCAATTCCCAGAGACACAACCAGCTCAGGCTGGCACCAGATTGGACGAAGACCGAAAATCAAAAAATAAATAAATTCCTTTTTAGTGAAACCAGCCACAGCCCAGATCCTACCACATCTGGGGTATCTTCCAAGCAACACCCCAAAATCAGAAAAAAGTCATTTAGGCAAACTAGAAAAGGGGGCTGGCAGGTGGATACGAAGCGAAAAATTCTTCTTTCGATCCACCATTTCTGGTTTTATGGCTGGGAAATTATACTTGCCCTAATTTTTTACAGTTTGCAGCAAGTCAGAAAAACAGCTGGAGTTTACAGGTAGTTCTCGACTTACAACGGTTTTAGTGACCGTTCAAAGGGACTTCTCTCCATTTTTCACACTTACGACCGTTTCAGCATCCCACGTGATCAACATTTGGACGCCTGGTAACTGACTCATATTTATTATCGCAAAATGGGGCAAAGCTCACCGAACTGTCTCGCTTAGCAACAGAAATTTTGGACTCAGTTCTGGTCGTAAGTTGAGGGCTAAGTGTAGGACGTTTTTCTGGCCATTTGTTTTTGGGTTCCCAAGTTAGCCTGTAAATCTAAGATTCCTGATCCCCGTGCATTCAAATATTAACTTAATCAAGTACAGCCAAGTCCATCCAAATTTTAGCTATTTACAGGTGGTCCTCAAGTTACAACCGAAATGGAGCCTGCCCATCGTGGTCGTAAACGCACTACAGTTGTCCAGCAGGTCAGTCATACGACGGATCCGATTTTATGACGGTTTGTGCCGGTCATTAAGCAAACTCAGGGTTCGCCATGAGTTGGTTTTGCTGAAAACCGGAAGCAAATAGACCTTTTTTTTTTTTTGGCAAAACTATCGCAAAATGATGGATGCTGCAAACGGCTGTAAATTCAGCTCAGTTCCTGAACTGCAAGCAAGAGACGGGGGGGGGGGGGTGATTGGGGGATGGACCATCAGAACTTTGAATGTGAGTGGAGCTGAAGGGGACCTCGGAGGTCATCCAGTGCAACCCCCTGCTCAAGCAGGAGACCCTGGACCATTTCAAACAAGGGGCTGTCCAGTCTCTTCTTAAAAGCCTCCAGTGGTGGAGAAGGAAGGAAAGAAGGAAGGACGGGAGGGAGGGAGGAAGGAAGGATAACAGAGTTGGAAGGGACCTTGGAGGTCATCTAGTCCAGCCCCCTGCTCAAGCAGGAGACCCTATATCATATAAGGAACGGTTTCTAGAATTGGGTATGTCTAGTTTAATGAAGAGAAGGACAAGGGGGGACATGATAGCAGTATTCCAATATCTCAGGGGCTGCCATAAAGAAGAGGGAATTAAGCTATTTTCCAAAGCACCTGAAGGCAGGACAAGAAGCAACGGGTGGAAACCAATCAAGGAGAGAAGCAACCTGGAACTAAGGAGAAACTTCCTGACAATCAGAACAATTAACCAGTGGAACCACCTGCCTCCAGAAGCGGTGAATGCTCCAACACTGGAAGTTTTTAAGAAGAGACTGGACAGCCACTTGTCTGAAATGGTGTAGGGTTTCCTGCCCGAGCAAGGGGGTTGGACTAGATGACCTCCAAGGTCCCTTCCAACTTTACTACTATTATTATTATTATTATTTCAGACAAACTTTGTAACTTGGAACAGTCACTAAAGGAACTGTTGTAAATTGAGGACTACCTCCACTTGCATTCCCCTGCAATGTATTTTCAAATTATTTGTTTTTATTCTATTGGTTTGCTTCCCATCTCTCCCACTCCAGCCTCCAGAACTGGCCTTTCCTGGTGGTGTCCCATCCAAGGACTCATGCCAAGCCCCACCCCACCATGTCCCATCACCTCCTGCAACAAGGTTGTATTAAAACAAAACATATTCGGATCCACAAACGAGCACCCAAGGCAGGCTTTTGACCGCTTCAACTTCCCTATTCTAAATTCCACTTTTTCTATTTTTGCTTTTCTGATTTACTGCTTGGTGTTGCGTCCATTGGTTGCATCTGAGGCCAAAAGTGTGGGGAGAAAGCAATTTGTTGATCAGCTGCAGGAAATCACAGCACTTTAAACACAGAAGCCAATTTGCAAAAAATGGAAGAAAACGTGATTCACCTTGGTTACAAAAAGCCTGTTCAATTTTTTTCCCCCCAGAATGTTTTACTTAATTTCCAAGTAATATCAGGTTAACGACATTAATATAAGTCCAAGATACAAATAAAGAAATGATTAAAAAAACCAAGATATACTGCAATATCAATAAAAAAGACATGTGAATATTTACCCTACATAAAGAATACATCAAATTATAATTTATTATTATTCAGGTAAACCACAAACTGCATCCACATTTGATGAAATTGTGGTTCCTGCTTCTAAAATCCCATTACTTTATCTGTGGATTTTATATATATATATATTGCTAATGTAGAAACTGAATAGGCCCTGCTAATGGACAACTGCTGGTCTCTTGATGTGTCCTGATGCAGCATCAAATCCACCATAAATAACTCTAACCCTCAATCCCGTTTGTAGTGCAATGCAATTAACCATCTGGTTTATTTTAAAAACTGCTTAAACACACACACACACACAGACAAATTATGCTTTTAAACCAAAGAGCAACTTGGCAAAAACTTGCATTTGGAATTTTATTCTGATTCTCCAAAAGTATCAGCAGCTCTTACCTTGCAGCTGCTGGTGATCAACTGGCCAAGCCCCAATTTGTTTTAAAGATGGTTTATTGACCAAACCAGGTATCTGTGAGCTCACCCATCACCCCAAAACCGATCAAACAGCCGAGTTCACAAAACATATTAGTGGGATAAGGAGGACCCCCCCCCCAAAAAAGAGAGTGCAAGGAAAGACTCAAATGCTCCAGGGAGTGTGGGAACAAGCAAGCAATTGTGCCCTACATTCACACAACACCTTTAGCCTGCTTACAAAACTAGCCCATTTTTGTGGCTTGCCCAAACTGACAAAACAGAGGCTGTCCTCGCCCAACCTATTAAGGCAGGGAAAGAATCCAAACCAAACTTTAGAATGATCCTGGCTAAAAGCCTCTTTCCTGCATGCATCTAACCTGGTTATAGCAGGTTGTCTGAACTCAGACCCAGCGGGAATGACAAATGCGGGAGCCCAAAGACGACCTCTTCCAGCCTGGGGTGTGTGTGGGGGGGGGGGAAGATGGGCATTGCAGTTGGCCAGCTGAGCCAAAGAGGAGACCCCCCCCAGCCCCAGATGCCCGGCAGTGGCCGGTGGTGTGAACAAGGCTTTCAAGACTAGACAATCACCTGTCTGAGCAGGGGGCTGGACTAGAAGACCTCCAAGATCCCTTCCAACTCTCTTCAATTCTAAAAGGGAGGGGAAGGAAGAGGGGACCCCGGGAGGGGCGGAGAAGCGGAGGGAGGGGGTTGGGGACCCCTGGTCTGGCTTCTCCTGCTTGAGCAGGGGGCTGGACTAGAAGACCTCCAAGGTCCCCTTCCAGCTCTCTTCAATTCTAAAAGGGAGGGGAAGGAAGAGGGGACCCCGGGAGAGGCGGAGGAGGGAGGGGGTTGGGGACCCCTGGTCTGGCTTCTCCTGCTTGAGCAGGGGGCTGGACTAGAAGACCTCCAAGGTCCCTTCCAGCTCTCTTCAATTCTAAAAGGGAGAGGCGGAGAAGCGGAGGGAGGGGGGGTTAGGGACCCTCCCCGGGGAAAAGGCGCAGGGGACCCTTTTGCAAAGGGGGAGGGCAGGAAAAGCCCCCTCCCCAACCAGAGGCTCACCTGCGATCGGGGGAAAGCGAAGCACCGAGCGTAGCGAAGCGCAGCGGCGGCGGCGGCGTCCGGAGAAGCGAGCAAGCGAACCGGGCAGGCGGAGAGGACGGACGAGCGAGGCAGAGCCCTGCGGAGGCAGCCTTTATAGCGGCCGGCCGGTGCCTCGCCCCCCGGCCCGCCCCCCACCCACCCCAGCCGCTTCCGCCCCCCTCCCCCTGGAGCCCTGCAGCCCTTTGCCAGGCTGGGCTGCGTTCCCACGACCCGCCGAACCCGGGTTAGCCTCTTTTTCCCCCCTAGATTCCTCCCACCCCACGACCCCCGGGGTCGTGTGGATTCATCCCTCGGGGACGGAGTACTGGAGTCGAGATGGGAAGAAAAGCAAGGAATCCGAAAGAAACGCCTGCAGGAACCGTCCCAGCTGGGTGGGAGGGGGGAGATGCGGGGATGCGGGTTTGCAAGGCTAGGGCCCGACCCGCGTTGTGGGAACGCGGCTGTAAAGCCCCCCTCCTCTCCCCCTCCCCCGGTATCCTAGCAACAAACAGGGCATGCAGCAACCCATCCAGATGTGGGCACGCCCACCTTTGCTCTGCCCCTCCCCTTTCCGCAGGGTTGGGGGACTACAATGCCACTAATCCCCACCCCCACCCCGGGCTGTGGATGTCTGAGTTGCAGCCCTGCTGAGGGGTGTGTGTGCATGTGTCTGACTTGCAGTCCTCCTTGGGTGTATGTGTGTGTGTGTGTCAGTCAGTTGCAGCCCTGCTTGTGTGTGTGTGTGTCTGAGTTGCAGCCCTCCTTGTGTGTGTGTGTGTGTGTGTCTGAGTTGCAGCCCTCCTTGTGTGTGTGTGTGTGTGTTGTGTGTGAGTTGCAGCCCTGGTTGGGTGTGTGTGTGTGTGTGTGAGAGTTGCAGCCCTGCTTGTGTGTGTGTGTGTGTGTGTGTGTGTGTGAGTTGCAACCCTGCTTGTGTGTGTGTGTGTGTGTGTGTGTGTGTGTGATCAGAAGGGGGAGAGGGCCCTGGATTCTAAAGGGCAGCAGTTTGGGTCTCAGATGCACCCAGGGCTAAGCCATGAATGGTGGTTTACGAACCAGGTAGCAGCAGCGTTTGGGAGGCCCAGCTGAACCTTTCCTAACAGAGACGGTGAGGCTGAATTGTCACAACTGGGATCCATAATACATCACACAAAGGTGTGCAGTGGTGTCATGATGTGTTTGCTAACAACTGCGGTGATTTACTTAACAAAAAAGGTCGTAAAATGGGGGGGCAAGGCTCACTTAACGAATGTCTGAATGTCTCGCTTACAACAGAAATTTTGGCCTGCATTTTGGATGTAAGGCGAGGACTGCACCACAAAGAGTCGGGCCAATCCAATTTTAAATCACGTCCTTCCAATTCCAACAATTATTTATTTCTTAAAGTCGCCCCCCTCTTTCGTCCATGCTAAACCACAAGCTGCAAAATACAGTTTTACAACTAGGAGTCCTAATACTCCTCTCTTTAGCATCCTGTTAGCTGCAATTTGTATTTAATTCTCCATTTCTTGCCTGGTCGGACAAATTTAGAAATATCTTTTTGACATTGCTTAAAAAGGTACATCGTCCCTCATCGATTTTGTCCGAAATAAAAATAGCGTTTTGGGTTTTAAACATTCATCTTAATCATAGAAATTCTTCCCTACCGTGACGATTGCATTTTTCCCCCATCTTTTTTTTTAATTTCATCCCATACCGTAACACAATTATTTTGACACAACATAACAATTCACATTTGTTAAAATGTTTAACTCAAAATGTTTAACGTTTTCTCTCAGTTTTAAAACCACATTTATTCATCAGATTGTTTGGACCCTGCATGGTCGTATTTGGTCAAAATCTTTGTTTTCGTTTATTAATCATCAAACCTGTGTCAAAATCTTTCATTTTTTTTTTCATCACAAACTTGTAAAAATTCTACTGCTTTCAAACTTGGTGACTTTTAAGATGCGTCGATTTCAACTCCCAGAGTTCCCCGTGCTGGCTGGGGGAATTCTGGGAATTGAAGTTCACACATTGTAAAGTTGCCAGATTTGAAAAAAAAAACTATTTTAGTCTCTTTTTAACTAAGAATAACTCAGTTGTTGGAAGTGGAAAAGAATCAGGCTAGAAATCTCTCCGTACAATTCAGTGAAAATTGTCCTAAGAAAAAAACGAATATGTGAATATGTAAAAGGACAAGTAGTCCTCACTTAAGGACTAGCTGCTTAGCGATTGTTCAAAGTTACGATGAACACCCCAAAAGCTACTTATAACCTGGCTCTGAGGGCTAGACACACACACACACACACAAAACCACACACATATTCACATGACTGGATACTGTGTGCTTGTTAGATGGATTGCAGCGTGTTGCTGGGTTTTATATTAGATAATTATAATTTATGCCATTTTTTTTGTTCATTTCAGGTTGGTTAATCCACCCCATTTTTATATGAATACCGACTTCGGTCAAAAAAAATAATTGTGAGTAAGCCATTGTGATAAGCAATACTGATATAAATCTCAGATGTATTTGCAATTTTTTAAAAAAAGTTTATTGAGAGAAAAGGGAAAATGTACAGTTCTGGAGACCCAGGCAAAGGGCTTTGATTTTAATTCCCTGAAAGTCTGTTGTGGGAGGAAGCACTTATAATTTGTTATAATTTATTTTGATAGCAGAGTGTCCACTAGAACAGGGCTTTTCAACCTTTTCACCCATTGTACCACTTTTAGGATAGGGCAACATCCGAGTACCACCAGTCGCCTAGCAAGGGGTCAAAAATTTGATGACCAAAAAAAAAAAAAAAAAGTGATAAAGTACAAGTGGTCCTCGACTTACAACAGTTTGCTTAGTGACTGTTCGAAGTTACAACGGCACTGAAAAAAGTGCCCCCCCCCCCAGCCACAGCCGAGCAAGACACCTGCCTGCCCGCCCGGCCGCGCTCTTCCTCCTGTCCGAGGTTTTCACTGTTGTGAGCATTTCTGTTGGGGATTGGCAGTGGGGGTGGGGTGGGGGGTGTTTGGTTTTTATTCCCCCCGTCTGCTGGGTGGTTGCAGCAGGTTTTGGTCACTTCACATGACCCTGGGACACAGTGACCGTCATAAATATGAATCAGTGGCCAAGCATCTGAATGTAAATCACAAGACGCTGGAGAGGCTGCAACATTCCAGCTGATGGGTGCTTCTTGTGGGCTCAGCAGAAGCACCAGGATCAGTGCTGAGCTCCAGCTGGATCCTGGTGGTGATCCTGGCGCTTCCGCTGAGCCCTGCCAGCCCTGCAGCTCCAGCCGTCTCTCGCTCAGGCTTGTGCGGTGCTGCCCCCGGTTCAGCCCATTCCCCTCCCCCATTGCCATTTTTCTAGGATGGTCGTGTACCCCCTGCCAGGTGCCAATATACCACAGGTGGTACCCATACCCCTGGTTGAAAAGCCCTGTCTTAGCAGGATTTCAGAAAACAGTCTCTCTTTTTCCACCGCTTCCTTCACTAGAAAAAAAAGGAGAAAGGAAGATGGTTTAGCCAAAGTGGTCTAAATTTTTGCATATTTTTTTTAAAAAATGTTTTGACCGCAGAACAAACTAATAAAGTCAATCAATACTTGGGACATTCTGATAAAAAGAAAACATAAAATGTTTCAAGCTTCGCAGCACTAGAAAAGCACAGAAATCCTAAAGCAGCCCTTATTTCGTAATAATGATGGTGATGATGATGATTTTGGAAGGGACCTTGGAGGTCATCTAGTCCAACCCCCTGCTCAGGCAGGAAACCCTATAGTATAATATAGGGTTTCCTGCCTGAACAGGGGGTTGGACTAGATGACCTCCAAGATCCCTCCCAACATAATCATCATCATCATCATTATTATTATTATTATTAGAAATGTTGGAGTATTCACCGCTTCTGGAGGCAGGTGGTTCCACTGGTTAATTGTTTTCACTGTCAGGAAGTTTCTCCTTAGTTCCAGGTTGCTTCTCCCCTTGATGAGTTTCCATCCGTGCCTGTCTGAGGAATTCTGGGAGTTGAAGTCCACCAGTCATCAAAGGGCCAAGTTTGAAGACCCCCTTCTTGTGGACTTCAACTCCCAGAATTCCTCAGCCAGGCACACTGGCTGAGGAATTCTGGGAGTTGAAGTCCACAAGTCATGAAAGGGCCATAGTTCCCCCCATGCTGGCTGAGGAATTCTGGGAGTTGAAGTCCACAAGTCATGAAGGGGGCCATAGTTCTCCCATGCTGGCTGAGGAATTCTGGGAGTTGAAGTCCACCAGTCATCAAAGGGCCAAGTTTGAAGACCCCTGCAGTCTAACACAATGTTTTCCAAAGTTGGCTTCTGGAAGCTGGGTGGACTTCAACTCCCAGAATTCCACCTGTCTTCCAGGGGCTGATTTTGAAAACAACCCACAGCTCTTAACATATGTCAGAAATACGGATCAAGTTAGGATACGGTGGCCTTGTAGCACTTTAGGATCCTTACCTCTTGGGATCCTCTCACGGAGACCCCGTGCTATCTGATCCACATCTGGCTGGCTTTTGCTGAGCAAGCATGTGTGATCCATGTCTAGTTGCGCCTTGTTAACGTGATAAAAAGTCTTCTTGCAGCGTGTTTAAGTCTCGTGCCTCAATGGGCACAGCGTTGGCGGCAATTAATATAATTGATAGGTAGGCTTGCCATCCCGGCAAATACTGTTTGCAGAATTTAAAAGTCCCCCCCCCTTGTGGTTCTCTCTTTGGCTGGAGGAGACCCTGGCCCGGATCCGATCAGATCAGAAGGGGGTCTCCCAAGAAAGCTGAGCCAAAACCAGCAACCGTTTCAGCTGCTCGTAGGACACAAACATCACCACGTTCCAGGATCCCAACCGTAAGAAAGAAGGCATGAAGCTGGAGAAGAAAAAAAAAAGATAAAGAAAAGGAATTTAATCGCTGGTGCCTGAGAGCGGAGAATGCACAAGCCTCTGTGTCCAGAAGGTTGAAAAAGTCAAGATGGTGGCCCCCAGGTTGTGTTTGATGCGCCGTCTCCTTCTTTACTTGCAGTGGTGTGGATTTGGGATCAGGGAATTGCTATACCAGCGGTTCTCAACCTGTGGGTCGCGACCCCATTTGGGGTTGAACGACCATTTCACGGGGGTCGCCAAACAACGCGATCCGCCATTTTTTTGTCAGCTGGCGGCACTGCGCATGGGCGCCGTGCATGGGCATGCCACCGCGCATGGGCGCCGCACATGGGCGCGCGGCCGCACATGTGTACCGCATCGCGCATGCACGGCGCGTCCTTATGACCGGGGTCGCCAGAAAAAAAAGGTTGAGAACCACTGTGCTATAGGGACTTTAGGGGGTCAAAGCTCCTACTCTATTCTATTCTATTCTCTATTCTATTCTATTCTATTCTATTCTATTCTATTCTATTCCATTCCATCCATTCATTCTATTCTATTCTATTCTATTCTATTCTATTCTATTCTATTCTATTCCATTCTATATTCTATTCTATTCTATTCTATTCTATTCCATATTCTATTCTATTCTATTCTATTCCATTCCATTCCATTCCATATTCTATTCTATATTCTATTCTATTCTATATTCTACTCTATATTCTATTCTATTCTATTCCATTCCATTCCATTCTATTCTATTCTATATTCTATTCTATATTCTATTCTATTCTATTCCATTCCATTCCATTCTATATTCTATTCTATTCTATTCTATTCTATTCTATTCTATTCTATTCTATTCTATTCTATTCTAGTCCATTCCATTCTATATTCTATTCTATTCTATTCTATTCTATTCTATTCTATTCTATTCTATTCTATTCTATTCCATTCCATTCCATTCTATTCTATTCTATTCTATTCTATATTCCATTCCATTCCATTCTAATTCCTGAATGCTATTTCTGTCAGTCATTCGTTTCAGTGCTGTCGTAACTTCGAACGGTCAGTAAACAAACTGTCGTAATTCGAGGACTAGCTGCATCCCCATCTGTCCCCCAAGGAGGTATTCTGGGAGACGGGTGGGGAGGAGCAGGGCCTCCTCCGCGTGGTGAGGGGAGCTAGTCACCCACCCTTTGTAGAAAGCACGGGGTCCTTCCTTCACCACCATGGTCAGCATGCAGTTCAAGGCGTTCTTATAGTGTCCGGTGCCGGAGTTCATGTACCGCGTTTTGACCACGTCCACCGGTGACGCCACCACCGTTGCACAGAAACCAGCTCCAAACGCCGCCACAAAGTGGCATGGGAAATTATCTGGGGAGACAAAGGAGTAGAAGACCCTCAGGACGATGGGCCTCAGAGGCTGGAGAGAAGTTACCCAGCACATTGCCTTCACCAAGAATTCTCCAGGCAGCCCTCGACTCGTCACGGTTCTCTTAGTGACCGTTCCGAGTTACGACAGCACTGAAAAAAAGGGGAATTATGACCGTTTTTTTTCACACTTAGGACCATTGTAGCATTCCCTATGTGATTTACATTCAGATGATTGAAAACCAGTGGTGGGATTCAGACCGGTTCGCACCGGTTCGGGAGAACCGGGAACTAATGTTTTGTTGAGTTCGGAGAACTGGCTGAATATACTACACCGCTTCTGGAAGTCTGTTTTAGGCCTGGGAGACCTGGAGGAGGCCTCGCAGGCCTAGAACGGCCCGCTGGAAGTACATGGAGCGATAAAGATGATCAGGGGACTGGAGGCTAAAACATACAAGGAACGGTTGCTGGAATTGGGTCTGTCTAGTTTAATGAAGAGAAGGACGAGGGGGGACATGATAGAAGCCTTCCAGTATCTCAGGGGCTGCCCCAAAGAAGAGGGAGTCAAGCTGTTCTCCAAAGCGCCGGAAGGCAGGACAAGAAGCAACAGATGGAAACTCATCAAGGAGAGAAGCAACCTGGAACTAAGGAGAAACTTCCTGACAGTGAGAACAATTAACCAGTGGAACTACCTGCCTCCAGAAGTGGTGAATGCTCCAACACTGGGAGTTTTTAAGAAGAGACTGGACAGCCATTTGTCTGAAATGGTGTAGGGTTTCCTGCCTGAGCAGGGGGTTGGACTAGACGATCTCCAAGGTCCTTCCAACATTATTATTATTATTACTACTACTACAACTAGTAGTCTAGTCTAAGTGTAGTCTAGTCTAGTCTAAGTGTAGTCTAGTCTAGTCTAATCTAGTCTGTCTAGTCTAAGTCTAGTCTAGTCTAATCTAAGTCTAGTCTAGTCTAGTCTAGGTCTAGTCTAGTCTAGGTCTAGTCTAGTCTAGTCTAAGTCTAGTCTAAGTCTAGTCTAATCTAGTCTAAGTCTAGTCTAGTCTAGTCTAAGTCTAGTCTAGTCTAAGTCTAGTCTAGTCTAAGTTTAGTCTAGTCTAGTCTAGGTCTAGTCTAGTCTAAGTCTAGTCTAGTCTAGTCTAAGTCTAAGTCTAGTCTATAGTCTAGTCTAAATCATCTAGTCTAGTCTAAGTCTAGTCTAAGTAGTCTAGTCTAGTCTAAGTCTAGTCTAGTCTAAATCTAGTCTAAGTCTAGTCTAGTCTAGTCTAAGTCTAGTCTAAGTCTAGTCTAGTCTAGTCTAGTCTAAGTCTAGTCTAGTCTACCCTGTCCTTTCCTATCGTATCCTATCCTTACCTGTCATCAGGTGATGTTTCAGCAGGGTCTCCTTGATGAGGTCATAGGTCACCATCTCCCCACAGTTCACAATGGCGTTACGAGTGATGTTGGGGAAGGTCCCTGCCAGGGATGGAAGGAAATGTCGGTTATGGAGAATGAAGGTTTTTGGATTCCAACATCACTTTTGGGGGGAAAAAAAGGACAGAGGTGGACAGGTACCTTTCCAGAGGCCTCGGACCCCTTCTTCCCGGGCGATTGTCCGATAGGCATCCACTGTCCCATTGTACCTCTTGGGAGCCCCCACCAGCTGGATGTGGGCTTGGAAGCGGACTTTCACCACGTCCGTCGGCTGGGCGCAGGTCACCGCCATGGCGCCGGTGGTACAGCCGGCAAGGAGTCGGATGAAAATGCTGGAATCTGAGGTAGGAGGAGGGAGAAAGGGAGAAAGAGGGACGATGAATCAGCCCAGGGGAGCCTCTGTTACTCTAGAGCAGAGTTCCCTAACATATAACAACAACAACAACAACAACAACAACAACAATGAGGAGGAGGAGGGGGAGAGGAGGAGGAGGAGGCGAAGAAGGAGGAGGAGGAGAAGAGAGGAGGAGAAGAAGAAGAAGGAGGAGGAGGAGGAGGAGAAGGAGGAGGAGGAGAAGGAGGAGAAGAAGAGAGGAGGAGGAGAAGAAGTAGAAGAAGAGGAGAAGAAGAAGAAAGGAAGAGAAGAAGGAGGAGAAGGAGGAGGAGAAGAGAGGAGGAGGAGAAGAAGAAAGGACGAGAAGAAAAAGGAGGAGGAGGAGAAGAAGAGAGGAGGAGAAGAAGAAGAAGAAGAGGAGGAGGAGGAGAAGAAGAAAGGAGGAGGAGAAGAAGGAGGAGGAGGAGAAGAGGAGGAGAAGAAGAAAGGAGAAGAAAAAGGAGGAGGAGGAGGAGAAGAAGAAGAGGAGGAGGAGGAGAAGAAGGAGGAGGAGGAGGAGGAGGAGAAGAGGAGGAGAAGAAGAAGAGGAGGAGGAGGAGGAGAAGAAGAAGAGGAGGAGGAGAAGAAGAAAGGAGGAGGAGGAGAAGAGAGGAGGAGAAGAAGAAAGGAGAAGAAAAAGGAGGAGGAGGAGAAGAAGAAGAGGAGGAGGAGGAGGAGAAGAAGGAGGAGGAGGAGGAGGAGGAGAAGAGGAGGAGAAGAAGAAGAGGATGAGAAAAAGAAGAAAGGAGGAGAAGAAGAAGAAGAGGAGGAGAAGAAGAAAGGAGGAGGAGGAGAAGAAGAGGAGAAGAAGAAGTAGAAGAGGAGGAGGAAGAGGAGGAGGAAAGAAGAAGAAGAAGAAGAAGAGGAAGAAGAAGAGGAGGAAGAGGAGGAGGAGGAAGACTGTGGGGTCCTGCGTGCTCTCTGAGCTTGGTTGTTTTCTTGCAGACATTTCCTTACCTGACTAGGTAACATCATCAGTGCTAGGAGGGAATGGGGAGGAGAGGAGAGGAAGAGGAAGAGGAAGAGGAAGAGTCTTATGCGAGACTCCAGACTTACGCTCGGAGCCCTTGGGCGTGTAGAGCTGCTTCACGGAGTCGTAGAGTCCGATCCGGACCGAGGCGAAACTCATCTGGCGCTGAAGGCCGGCCACCAGCCCGTTGTAGAGGCTCTTGGGCCCTTCCATCTTCACCATGGTGGCGATGGTGCCCAGCACCCCTTTGTATTTCACTTGTCTGCTCGCTTTGCAGGTCCTCGATTCCCCCTGGATCTGGGACGAGAAAGAGGGATTGGGTGGTGTTATCATCCTGGCCTTGGTCTAAAATGGAGTTGCTCAACCTTGGCAAGGTTAAGACACCTGGGACTTCAACTCCCAGAATTCCCCAGCCAGCATCACTCATCAAACACAGGACGAAACAAGAAAAAAAAAACCCCAATAAGCAAGGCTCACTACAGTATTTATGGTTCACAGTGCACATAATGTGCACGAAATAAATTCTCTCTAGAATGGGGGTCTTCAAACTTGGCCCTTTTATGCCTTGTGGACTTCAACTCCCAGAATTCCACAGTTTCCCCCATGCTAGCTCAGGAATTCTGGGAGTTGAAGTCCACGAGTCATGAAGGGGCCATAGTTTCCCCCATGCTGACTCAGGAATTCTGGGAGTTGAAGTCCATGAGTCATGAAGGGGCCATAGTTCCCCCACACTGGCTGAGGAATTCTGGGAGTTGAAGTCCATGAGTCATGAAGGGGCCATAGTTTCCCCCATGCTGACTCAGGAATTCTGGGAGTTGAAGTCCATGAGTCATGAAGGGGCCATAGTTCCCCCACACTGGCTGAGGAATTCTGGGAGTTGAAGTCCATGAGTCATGAAGGGGCCATAGTTCCCCCATGCTGGCTGAGGAATTCTGGGAGTTGAAGTCCACGAGTCATGAAGGGGCCAAGTTTGAAGACCCCCGCTCTAGAATATAATGAGGACTCCTACAGGCAAAAAGATGCACTCATATTTATATATTTCAGGAAAGGAGGAAAAATGAGACATATGCATATCTAACAGATGACATAAGCGTGCATATTCATAATTAGCAAACCTTAAGTCACTTCCCTGCCTTCCATTGTTACTATGCTCAAGGCAGATTTATTGTCTTAATAAAAAGAAATTTATCAACCATGCGGCCCTAGCAGTTTTGATAAAGTGTACTGAGAACGGAGGGCTTCAAAGTTGATCCGATTAGCGCATATTCCTTCCATGTTTCTACTTTGCTAACAGGCTTTTCCTCACACTGCTCTAAACCATGGCTTGTTCCACAATGTGGCAGGAAAGGTCATAAAACGGGGCAAAACCCGCTTAATAAGGGTCTCAATTAGTGTCAGAAATTTTTGGGCTGAGTTGCGGCCATAAGTCATGTACTTCCTGTACCGCACAGCGCACAGCGCCACCCGACACATGATTAGAATCTTCTGGACTATCACCCAAGGCATTGAGCAGCGGTCAGACTAATGGATCCCTGCCCCGGCAAGGGGTTGGACTAGATGACCTCCAAGGTCCCCTCCCATCCTTCCTTGGTATGCTTCCACGCTGGACTTTCTTTGTTTATAGTAGTAGTAGTAGTAGTAATAATAATAATAATAATAATTAGTAATAAAGTTGAAAGGGATCTTGGAGGTCATCTAGTCCAACCCCCCTGCTCAGGCAGGAAACCCTATACCAGTGGTTCTCAACCTGTGGGTCGGGACCCCATTTGGGGTCGAACGACCATTTCACGGGGGTCGCCAAACAACGCAGTCTGCCATTTTTTCCCCCTTTTCCTTAGCTGTGCTACTCCCTTTTATTCTATTGGCTTTTGAAAGCCAATAGAATAGACTCTCTTGACTAGAGTCTAATTCTATTGGCTTTCAAAAGCCAATAGGAATTGTCCAGGCTGTCTCTGCCCTGCTGAGCCCGCCAAAAGTCCCATTCTGCAAACGGTGCTGCACCCGTTGAGTAGTCCTTGACTTATGACCGGTTGAGTAGTCCTCGACTTACGACCAGTTGGGGGTCGTGGCATTAAAAAAATTGAGAACCACTGCCCTATACCATTTCGGACAAATGGCTGTCCAGACTCTTCTTAAAAACTTCTTAAAAACTTTGCTTGAAGAGGTTTCGCTTCTCATGCCAAGAAGTGTCATTCCGTTCTGACTGAAGGCTGGAGAATGAAAAGATTTATATTCTTTGCCATCGTCGTCTTCTTTAGTGACGGCTGCCCTTCTGAGCGCGACCTACCTGGAGCCGGACTTTGGCCGTGTCCAAGGGGAACGTGCAGAGATCAGCAACGCAGGCAGCTGTGCCAGCGCTGAGGAATTTGATGGGCGCCGACGGTGGGATGTCGGTGGGCTTCAAACCGACCATCCTTCTCAGCAACTACAATCTCCACGCCAGATATCCTTCTTTGGGTGTTGTCTAAAATTTGGGATGTCTGCGTCAGAAGCAGCCCTGCCCTTGAGGGGGAAGGAAGGAACCTTGGAGAAAAAATAATAATAATAAAGTTGATCGCGACAACCGCAAGGATTACTACTATCGCTATAATTGACGCTGGACCGAAATTTAATCAAAGTAGTTTATCCGTGTCAGCAGAACTTGAAACGCAAAGGCACACAGCTGCCGAAGTGTCATCCTTGACAGAAGCTCTTGTTGACAAAGAGTATATAAGGTGGGAGTGTTGTGGCATTGCACAAGCCCAACATCCTTTTTTTGTTGCAGTTTTCTTTCAAAGGTGTTCCTTCATATCTCACTGGGTCAGATGGATTTAAGCTGGGGGTCATATATAGAATAAGAATAGAATAGAATAGAATAGAATAGAATAGAATAGAAATACAGAATAGAATAGAATAGAATAGAATAGAATAGAATAGAATAGAATAGAATTACAGAATGGAAATACAGAATAGAATAGAATAGAATAGAATAGAATAGAATAGAATAGAATAGAATAGAATAGAATTAGAATAGGGTAGGGTAGGATAGGATAGGAATAGGAATAGGAATTAGAATAGAAATAAGAATTATAAGAATAGAATAGAGTAGAATAGAATAGAATAGAATGGAATGGAATGGAATGGAAATACAGAATAGAAGAGAATAGAAATACAAAATAGAATAGAAATAAGAATAGAATAGAATAGAAATAGAAATAATAGAAATAGAAATAATAGAACAGAACAGAATTCTTTATTGGCCAATGATCGGAGACACAAGGAATTTGGGGCCTAAGCTCACAGTTTAAAGCAGCAAGTAATAGGTGATAGGTCATAATCATAGTTACCATCATTAAACCTAAGTTACAAACAACAATCAATAAATCATAGTCACTAAGCGACGGATCGTAAGCTGAGAACCGCCTGTAACTAAGCAGTAAAAACAGAATTTCTACCTGGACCGGGATAATTTTTCTCTCCAAATCCTCAGGCTGGTCTGCCCCATTCACAGCTCGAAGAATCTTCTTGCAAAAACGATTTCTTTCGATAATGGCTAATAAAATCATTCATCAATCAAACGATCCAGCCGGTCCAGCCGGTCCAAGCCGGCTCAAATATATGTCGAGACTCTCGTTCGTCATCGTTGTCCACCCCCATTTATAAACTCAGCCAGGCTGGCATTTCAAGAAGATGCCAACAGATGAAAACACCCATCGGGTGGCGGGTCAGCCAGTGCGAGGACTGAAATGACACCCCCCCACACACACATATACACACACACAGATGCCCGGTGTGTGTTTGTGGCCAAAAATAAGGGTGGCATTTGTCACTATGGAAATATCTCTGTTTGTACACAGGGTTTTTTTTCACCCCAGAGGGGCGGTGGGAGTCTCCTGAGACACGAGGCTATGAAACAGCAACCAGGGGTTGAGTTTTAGGATCACAGGCAGTCCTCGACTTACAACGGTTCAGTTAGTGACCATTCAAGGTTCCAACGGCACTGAAAAAGTGACTTAGGACCCTTTTTCACGCTTACGACCATTGCAGCATCCCCTTGATCACGTGATCAAAATTCAGAGGCCTCGGCAACTGACTTGTATTTACGATGGCTGCCATGTCCCGGGATCACATGATCCCCTTTTGCGACCTTCTCACCAGCAATGGGGAAGCCAAATTCACTTAACAACCGTGTTACTGACTTAACGAGTGCAGTCATTCATTTAACGTGGCAGTGAAAAGTTGTAAAACGGGGCAAAACTCACTTAACAAGCTTCTCCCTTGACGACGTGCCTTTTGAGCTCAATGGCGGTCGTAAGTCGAGGATTAACCCACATTCTTTCTGCAACCTTCCAAGCTGCACGCTTCTGTGGTGTGGAGTGGCTGCATTCAGACGAACAATTTAACCAGGTTCGGTGCAAACACACCAGGGAGGGCTGCAAAGGGACCAACATCCTTAACTGAGCTTGTGTTAAATTGAGGAAGATATTTAACTTAGTTTAGCAAGGGATGGAAATTTATTTTGGGGACTCTGCCAGTCTAGAAAAATGAGGGAATTCAGTACAGGTGAGTCCTTGACTTATGACTAAAGTTGGGACCATAATTTCCATTGCTGTGCCACTTGGTTGTTAAGTGAGTCATGCTGAATTTACAACCTTTTTCCTGTGGTTAAGCAGATCACCACAGTTGTTAAGTAAATCATGCGGTCGTTAAGCAAATCCACTTTCCCCCCAAAGTCACTGGGGAAGCCAGATTGATTCACTCAATAACCGTTTTAATGGCTTAGCAGCTGCAGTGATTCACAACTGCGCTATGAAAAGTCGTAAAAGGGGGCAAAGCCTACTTAACAACTGCCTTGCTTAACGACAGAAATTTTGGACTCAACCACAGTTGTAATTCGAGGACAACCTGTATTGGTGGGTGTGCTGCAAGTTCACCAACGCGCCAGGCATTCGGACCTATCTTTTGCCAATGGATGCTCTGGAGAGCTAGAATCGTCTGGCGGGAACGGATCCTTGAGGTCATCCAGTCCAGCCCCACTGATTAAGCGAAACGTCACAGATCACCTTCTGCGGAAGGGAAGTCAGCCACCCCTTTGCGTATTTAGGGAAGTTTGGCCAGGAACATTTTGTGCTTTGCAATTTACCGTTCACAGCAGCCGAGGCCGGGAAACTGTGTGACCTCCGCAACTGGGGTTGTACAGACGTCACCGGAAATTAAAGAGTTTTCTTGTCGTCATCCTTTGGGTCAGGATCTGGCAGTCAGATGGCAGGAGGAAAATGCCAGCTTCTTCTCCAGTTTCTGGGACAAACAGTTCAGGCCAACAGGTGTCATTTATTTGGGTGCCTCAAGTAAGTTGCCAAAATGTTCTCGCAACCAGCCGGCTGTCGGGCAAGATATGAAAATTGCCCCATTGTTAAGAGGGTGGAAGTGCGAAGGGACACCGTGAAATTGCCTGAAATGTTATACGGCTGCCGAAGAAATAGATTTGAATGTGTACAAAATTTAACTTTTATCTTTATTGTATAAAAACCCAGAATCACACAATAATAATAATAGAAAAAAGCGAACTAAAAGTTCTTCGTAAATAAATTAGCACATTTCCATTTGGACAGATAATTTTCCCCGTGTTCTTAAAAAGGGGACAAACCAGTAGGATCAAGGTCTATGCCAGGATTAGGCAACCTTGGCTCTTTTATGACCCGTGGACTTCAACTCCCAGAATTCCTGAGCCAGCATGGGGGAACTTTGGCCCCTTCATGACTCGTGGACTTCAACTCCCAGAATTCCTGAGCCAGCATGGGGGAACTATGGCCCCTTCATGACTCGTGGACTTCAACTCCCAGAATTCCTCAACCAGCCATGCTGAGGGGAAAGGGAGAGGTTTCCAAGCTGAGCCAGGCTGGCTGAGGAATTCTGGGAGTTGAAGTCCCCAGGTCATGAAGGGGCCACAGTTCCCCCATGCTGGCTGAGGAATTCTGGGAGTTGAAGTCCCCCAGTCATAAAAGAGCCAAGGTTGCCTACCCCTGGTCTATGTAATCAATCAGAGACACACATACACACCTGGAGGAGTATTTGCACGTCCTAGAGTGGGGTGCTTTTTTTTTTTTTTTGCAGCAGTCCCCAGTCCCGTGAGAACGGAGTGGCCTGTTCGCACCCCAAGTTCATTATAACTCTTGCACAATCCCTTCCGGGTCACCCTTCATCCGGGACGACCAGGTAAGTCTCCAGCCTGCATTGGATTGGAAGCGGTTGGTGCTTGAAAAGTAAAATAATTAAAAATTTAAATTCAAGAAACGTTCAGGAAAGGGTGCCTTTTTACCCCAGGCTCAGCTTTCAGTTGCAAATTTCTCCAGGCAGGGAATCCAGAAATGATGGTTTTTCAATGGGAGAAAAATGAAAAGAAAAGGCAAACAGGTGCTCTAGATTGGATTTTTAAAGAGGGAGGGAGGGAGGGAAGGTCCACAGATCCGAGGGAGCCAGGGTGCTTGAGTGGGAGATGAGACTGTTTGGAATGAATCTCTTCCTCGCTGGCACTCGGAAAAAAAAAAAAAAAGACACCAAAATCGGATAAAAGATGAATTCTGCTGCTACAATGAGGCTTTTTCCCCCGTCTTCCTATTGCTAAGGGGACAACTGATCGGTTTTGGTTGGCACGTGGAATAGCTCCAAACTGACATGGATATTTGAGAAAGAAAGAAAGAAAGAAAGAAAGAAAGAAAGAAAGAAAGAAAGAAAGAAAGAAAGAAAGAGAAAGGGAGGGGAGGGAGGGAGGGAGGGAAAAGAAAGACAGAAAAAATAATGAAAGAGAAAGAAAGAAAATGGAAGGAAGGAAGGAAAAAAGACAAATAAAAAAGAGAAAGAATGAAATAAAGAAAGAAAAGAAAAAGAAAGAACAAAAGAGAAAGAAAATGAAGGAAGGAAGGAAAAGAAAAAACAAAAAAGAGAATGAAAGAGAAAGAAAGAGAAGAGAGAAAGAAAAAAGAATGAAAGAAAAAGAAAGAAAATGGAAGGAAAAGGGACAAATAAAAAAGAGAAAGAATGAAAGAGAAAGAAAGAGAAGAGAGGAAGAAAAAAGAATGAAAGAGAAAGAAAGAAAATGGAAGGAAGGAAGGAAAAAAAGACAAATAAAAAAGAGAAAGAATGAAATAAAGAAAGAAAAGAAAAAGAAAGAACAAAAGAGAAAGAAAATGAAGGAAGGAAGGAAAAGAAAAAACAAAAAAGAATGAAAGAGAAAGAAAGAGAAGAAAGAAAAAAAGAATGAAAGAGAAAGAAAGAAAATGGAAGGAAAGAAGGAAAAGGGACAAATAAAAAAGAGAAAGAGAGAAAGAAAAAAGAATGAAAGAGAAAGAAAGAAAATGGAAGGAAGGAAAAGGGACAAATAAAAAAGAGAAAGAATGAAAGAGAAAAAAAGAGAAGAGAGAAAGAAAAAAAGAATGAAAGAAAGAAAGAAAATGGAAGGAAGGAAAAGGAACAAATAAAAAAGAGAAAGAATGAAAGAAAGAAAGAGAAGAGAGAAAGAAAAAAAGAATGAAAGAAAGAAAATGGAAGGAAGGAAAAGGAACAAATAAAAAAGAGAAAGAATGAAAGAGAAAGAAAGAAAATGGAAGGAAGGAAGGAAAAGAAAAAGAGACAAATAAAAAGAATGAAAGAGAAAGAAAGAAAAAAGAGAAAGAATGAAAGAGAAAGAAAGAAAAAAGAGAAAGAAAGAAAGAAAGAAAAAACCAATTTGGATTCCTCTGCTACCAGGGGGTGGGTGACAGTGGGGGCAGGTGCCCAGCCCCCTCCTCCCAGCTATGCCAGGGCCCCCGGCTGTCATTCAGCCCAGAGGGGCATCTCCGCAGCTCCCATGCCAGTCACGTCAACGCTCAGGCCAGGAGGAATAAGATGCTGGGGAAAAAAATGGCGAGGTCAGGAGCTGGCCTGGAGAACGTTAGCTGTCCTGGTGGTGCCCACTCCAAGCTCAAAGTTGCCTTCCGGACGGCCGTTGCAGGGGATGCTAACCTGCCGTTATCATGGCTTGCCCATGTCTGCGGGTTCTTCACGGGAACAAAGTGCTGGATTATTATGTGCTGTTTCAGAAACAAGGGCGGGGGGGGGGCGCACAGGGAAGAGATGCCTGCTGGGAGATGCCCTCCTTTGCACCTGGGGCAGCCGGCATCAAGACGGCTGAAGTCGCAGTGTGCTGTGGAGGCTGCCTTTTTGCAGAAGGTTTTATCCAGCGGACTCGGCCCGGCGGGCTTTATGGTTTTTTGGAGAACTGCATGGAAAAGATCCGAGCGATCCTTTTCGTTTCCTCTTCGGGCAGCGGAAGGGGCATCGGGTGCGGACGGGGCTGGACCGGCCTTCGGTCAGACGTTCCCGGAGCCTGGCTTGGGTCCTCTCCAGTCTGAAATGAAGGAGGGAAAAGGCTCTCAAGAGCTTCTGTGTTGTTCACAGACAGAAATCATTAAAAAAAACACACCAATTTCTTTGGTGACTACAGACGCTGCTCTGGAAGGGAGAGGGGCAGTTTCTAAATTTGGTGCACGGAGAAACTAAATGAATAAGGAATTAAAGGTCCGGGAACACGAGTTCCTTCTAGGGATCAACTGATTTGCTGAGAGGCAAAATGAGATGGGTGGCATTTAAATTTGATAGATAGATAGATAAAGATAGGTACATAGACAGATAGATAAAGATAGGTAGGTAGAGAGATACAAAGAGAGAGAGAGAGACAGAGAGATAGGTATATAGATAAATAGATAGAGATAGGTAGATGATAGATAGATAAAGATAGGTAGATAGACAGATAGATAGATACAGACAGACAGATAAAGATAGATAAAGATAGGTAGATAGATAGATAGATAGATAGATAGATAGATAGATAGATAGATAGATAGATAAAGATAGGTAGATGATAGATAGATAGAGAGATAGGTAGGTAGGTAGGTAAGTAGGTAGACAGATAAAGATGATAGGATAGATAAAGATAGGTAGATGGTAGATAGATAGATAGATAGATAGATAGATAGATAGATAGATAGATAAGTAGGTAGACAGATAGATAAAATAGGTAGATAGATAGATAGATAGATAGATAGATAGACAGATAGACAGGCAGACAGACAGATAGAGGAGAGAGGAGAGATGATAAATGATAGATAGATAGATAGATAGATAGATAGATAGATAGATAGATAGAGATAAAGATAGGTAGATGATAGATAGATAGATAGATAGATAGATAGATAGATAGATATGGATGGATGATAGATAGATAGACAGACAGATAGAGGAGAGAGGAGAGATGATAAATGATAGATAGATAGATAGATAGATAGATAGATAGAGATAAAGATAGGTAGGTGATAGATAGATAGATAGATAGATAAATAGATAGATAGATAGATAGATAGATAGACAGACAGATAGAGGAGAGAGGAGAGATGATAAATGATAGATAGAGATAGATAGATAGATAGATAGATAGATAGATAGATAGAAAGATAGGTAGATGATAGATAGATAGATAGATAGATAGATAGATAGATAGATAGGCAGGCAGGCAGACCGACTGACCGACCGACAATTGAGAGAGAGAGAGAGAGAGAGAGAATAGATGGATGGATATTTAGAGATAGATGATATTGTTGAATGGATGAATGGATAGGTAGATGAGAGAGAAAGACCTAGATTGACAGAGAGACAGATGGATGGGTGGATGGGAGCAGAAAGACACAGACAGACAGACAGGGACAGAGATGGATGGGTGGATAGATAGATGAGAGAGAGAGAGAGAGAGAGAGAGAGAGAGAGAGAGAGAGAGAAAGAAAATCTGGCTTCCCCATTGACTTTGCTAGTCAGAAGATTGCAAAAGGGGATCATGTGACACCCCCCCCCGGGAACACTGCAGCCATCATAAACACGAGTCAGTTGCCCAGGGTCCGAATTTTGATCACGTGACCCGTTGGGGATGCAGCGACAGTGTATGAAAGGGCCCTAAGTCGCTTTTTTTCAGTGCCGTTGTAACTTCGAACGGTCGTTAAACGAAGCCGGGGACCGCCTGTCTTGCAGAAAGGGGCATTCCCGTTGGGCGGGTGGGCGGGATTGCTGAGAATCAGGACAAGCCAGCATCCCGCCACTGGCCAGCATCCTTGAAACGCAAATTTTAAGCCCCTGCCGCTGCTTTAGAAGCACGTTTCTTAAAACGGCATCCTTTATTCAGGGGGAGAAACGGTGATCCCGTCCCAAGTTTGAATTGTGCTGATGAAGGATCCTGATTTTTATTTTTTATTTTATTGAATCAGCCTTTCCCTCCACCTTGCCCTGAACTTTTGGGCAAAAGGAAGGGAGGCAAGCCAAAAGAAGTCGCAGGAGGAGGTGGGGTGGCCATTAATCTCTGTTCTGCAATATTAAACCCTGGTTGGGAACTCTTTTGCAAAGGGCAGCCCGGCCAGGCGGCTGGTCAGCAGCTATTAATGGCCCTGCCACCTTTCACCCACTGAGGGGGCCTGTTTTCCTCTCCAGGCTGCACCCTGAAACTCCAGGAAAGGGGGCTGGTTTCTAGAAAGGGGCCAGCCGTTCTCGGCTGAGTTCCGCTTATCCAAGCAATAAACTTGGTCGCTAATAATACACTCTGGCTGCACTTTTGCCTCGGCTGGGTTCTAGCAATAAAGCTGATTTTTTTTTTTTTTTGGTGCAAACGGCAAGATCTAAACCCAGCGGTCATCAAGTATGTGTGCCAGAGACAAAAGGGGTGGCTTAAAAATCTCCCCCCAGGTGTGCTTGCAAAATAGAGGGAGGGAGGGATGATATAGATGAGATATAATTAGGGTAAGAGACAGACAGATAGATAAGATATACTTAAAGATAGATTATAGATAAGAGTTATATAGATGATAGAGATAACAGATAGATAGATAGATGATAGAGATAGATGATAGAGATAGATAGGTATGATAGAGATGATAATAAACATAAATGATAGAGATGATAGATAGATAAGATATACTTAAAGATAGATTATAGATAAGTTATATAGATGATAGAGATAATAGATTAATAGATAGATAGATAAATGATAGAGATAGATGATATAGATAGATAGGTATGATAGAGATGATAATAAATATAAATGATAGATAGAGATGATAGATAGATAAGATATACTTAAAGATAGATTATAGATAAGAGTTATATAGATGATAGAGATGATAGATAGATAGATGATAGAGATAGATGATATAGACAGGTATGATAGATAGAGAAGAAAATAAATATAAATGATAGATAGAGATGATAGATAGATATGATAGATAGAATATAGATAGGTATGATAGATAGATATAAATGATAAACAGATAAATAGATTAATAGATAGAATATAGATAGACAGAATATAGATAGATACATAGATACAGAATATAGATAGATAGAATATAGATAGGTATGATAGATAGATATAGATGATAGACAGATAATAGATTAATAGATAGATAGATAGAATATAGATAGGTATGATAGAATAGATGATAGATAAATATAAATGATAGCTAGCTAGATGTGATAGAGATGATTGATATTGATGATAAATAGATATAGATATAGGATAGCGACAGGTCGGACACGACTTCGCAATTAATAACAACATAGGATAGCTAGATATAGATGATAGCTAGATAGATATAGGTGATATAGATGATGGATAGATATAGATGATAGCTAGATATAGTGATATAGATGATAGATAGAGGTGATAGAGATGATAGTTAGAGATGATAGATAGCTATAGATGATTGATAGATAGCTATAGATGATAGATCTAGATGACTATGTATAGATCTAGATGACAGATAGATAGATGTAGATGATAGAGACTAAAACTACCCAGTTGGCTTTGATGTCTCAGGCAGAACTAGAACTCCCCGTCTCCTGATTTTTAGGTCAACATCTTAACCCCTACACCAAACTGGCTCTCCTGCCCAAATACCCCAACGTCACGGCCTCTGCGTGGTTGGACAAAGCCCTTCTAGATGACCCAAGGAAGCAGACCATCCAATGCCACTTAGGTGACCGTGCTCGGGAGCTCCCCGGCACCCAGTGCTGTAACTTTCCAGTTGCTGAAAGTTCAGACAAATGACACCCGTCTCGGATTACGGGCCTCCTATTTATATAGACTTATTTACACTTAATCCAGAGGGGCTTAAAATGTTGACAGGGCCGCTCAGCGTCTTAAGAAGCTGGCCAAGATGGCAGCTGGCTCCCTCCTGCCCTCCTGCAGGTGGGTGTTGCTGGCAAAGCTGAAAATTCATCCGGTTGCTCCCGGCTCCCGTTTGCCTCTGTACAGCTTTAGTCAGCGAGTGAGGCGGCCGGCTGTGAAAAGCCAGCCAGGGGAAGGGAAGACTGGAGACGTCCTCTGCTGATCAAGCCACTTTAGGTCCAGGCTCTTCCCAGGTCAACCCAGACACAATCTCGGCTAACCGGGAAGGATCTGGTGCATCTCCTTCAACTTTTTGATCAGCTCAAGACCCGTCGGCTGGCTGGCATTAAGGATGAGGAGCTGCAAGCTAGAAGATGCTGCAATCCACAGCTCTCTTCTAGCCGCCAACAGGACAATTCAAGAGACCCCCCCCCCCCCCGCAAGGTTTCCCCTCCCCCAATAAGAAGCTCTCAAGTGAGGGATGTGCAGGTTCCCCCAGGCATTCGAATAAAAATAGAAATAAAGAAGAGAAGAGAATAATAGAAGAGAAGAGAATAAGAAAAGGAGAGGAGAGAAGAGAATGGAAATACAGAATAGAATAGAATAGAATAGAATAGAATAGAATAACAGAATTGGAAGGGACCTTGGAGGTCATCTAGTCCAGCCCCCTGCTTAGACAGGAAACCCTATATCATTTCAGACAAATCGTTGTCCAGTCTGTTCTTAAAAACTTCTTGACAAAGCGCTTTACAAAACAATGTTTTGAATCCACATTCATGAAAGGATTGGACCATAGAGGCAGTCCTCAACCTATGACCACAACCGAGCCCCAAATTTATCTTGTTAAGTGAGACATTTGTTAAGTGAGTTTTGCCCCAGTTTATGACCTCTTGCCAGAGTTGTTAAGTGAATCCCTGCAGTTGTTAAGTTAGTCACACAGCTGTCAAGTGAATCTGCGACCGTCATAAATATGAGTCAGGTGCCATGCGTCCGAATTTTGATCATGTGACCCTGGTCGCGTGAAAAACGGTCATCAGTCAGTAAATGAGCAGTTGTAAGTCGAGGACTTCTTGTACCCTCTAGATATGTTCGGTACTCTTAAATTGCCACAGCAGGTCAAGGAACCTTGCCGTAGTGACATTTACGAACCAAAGTCAAAAGAGATTGAGCAGAGTCACAGTTCGAAGGGACCTTGGAGATCATCTAGTCCAGGGATAGGCAACCTTGGCTTTTTTATAATTCATGGACTTCAATTCCCAGAATTCCTGAGCCAGCATGGGGGAACTATGGCCCCTTCATGACTCGTGGACTTCAACTCCCAGAATTCCTAAGCCAGCATGAGGGAACTATGGCCCCTTCATGACTCGTGGACTTCAACTCCCAGAATTCCTCAACCAGCATAGGGGAACTATGGCCCCATCGTGACTTTTGGACTTCAACTCCCAGAATTCCTCAGCCAGTATAGGGGAACTGTGGCCCCTTCATGACTTGCAGACTTCAACTCCCAGAATTCCTCAACCAGCATAGGGGAACTATGGCCCCATCGTGACTTTTGGACTTCAATTCCCAGAATTCCTGAGCCAGCACAGGGGAACTATGGCCTCTTCATGACTCGTGGACTTCAACTCCCAGAATTCCTGAGCCAGCCTGGCTCAGCTTGGAAACATTTCCCTTTCCCCTCAGCATGGCTGGCTGAGGAATTCTGGGAGTTGAAGTCCATGAGTCATAAAAGAGCCAAGGTTGCCTACCCCTGGCCTAGTCTAAC
This sequence comes from Crotalus tigris, assembly GCF_016545835.1. Taxonomy (NCBI): domain Eukaryota; kingdom Metazoa; phylum Chordata; class Lepidosauria; order Squamata; family Viperidae; genus Crotalus; species Crotalus tigris. The sequence continues at coordinate 438,354 of NW_024096763.1, read as the reverse complement.
AGACATGTGCTCTAAATGGTAAAGGGGGCTGGACTAGAAGACCTCCAAGGTCCCTTCAAAGTCCGTTATTCTGTTATTCTGCTCTCGGTGTGGGAAACCGATCTCAGGCGCGCACAGAGGTGTGTACAAGGCCCACGGACAGCAGAGAAGAAGAGACAAAAGGAGAGGGGGGTTAGAAGAAAAAGGGGTGAGGGGGAGCACGGGGAAGCGCACGACTGGCACGCAATGTTGGCTGGTTCCCACGCACTGCCTGTGCATTTTCACACAGCCTTGAACCCCCTCCGTTCCCAGGACTCGGCATTCATGTTGCAGATGCAAGAAGAACAGCGGAAAGATAGCCGAAATGTTTTTTTGTTTGACGCTCTGCCCTAAGCTGGCTGGGACAGAACTCCTCCACGGTCTTAACAGAATAACCAAGTTGGAAGGGGACCTCAGAGGTCATCTAGTCCAACGCTCGGCTCAAGCGGGAGACTCTCTAGCGTTCTGGAGAAATGACTGGTCCAAAGCTTTCCCAAAACCCTCCAGCGATGGAGCATCCACAAGTTCTTACGAAGATGCTGTAGTCATAAAGTGGGCCGCCGCAGTCGTAAGAGTGCCACTGCAGTCACAAAGTGAAGCAACGCAGCACGGTTTTGTCGGGAAACGAGAAGCCACTGCCCGTTTTTGGCAAAACCAGTCGTAAAATGCGGCACGTGATTTGGGGACTCTGCAAACGGCAGGAAATGTGGCCCAATTGCCGAGTGCCCAGGGGTGTCCAGGAACGTTGGATCTGGGTTGTAAGTCCACCTTTTCAGCATGGTCCTAACTATGAATGCTCATTTAGTGACCGGTCCTAAGTCAAGGACTACATGTCATGAAGAAGAGAGGGCCGTTCTCCCCTTTAATATAGCAGAGGTCCTATTTGTTTCTCAAATTGCACCCAGGTGGATGAAGACGTCCTAACAATCGCACAGAAAAATACAGGTAGTCCTCAACTTACGACAGTTCATTTAGTGACCGTTCAAAGTTGCAGCAGCCCTGAAAAGAGCGACTTGTGATCGTTTTTCACACTTAAGACCTTCGTAGCATCCCTGTGATCGAAATTCGGAGTCAGCTTGGCAACGGACTCGTAGTTATGACCGTTGCCGGGTCCCCAGGTCACGTGTTCCCCTTTTTCCGACCTTCTGCCAATGGGGAAAGCCAGATTCACTTAACAACCGTGTTACTCACTTAACAGCTGCAGGGATTTCACTTAACAACGGTGGCAGGAAAAGTCATGAAATGGGACAAAACTCACTTAACAAATGTTTCATTTAGGGATGGAAATTTTGGGCTCAATTGTGGTCGTAAGTGGAGGACTTCCTGTATAAAATTAGGTTGAATATTTCCATTAGGGAACTGGAGCGAGGGAAGGCTAATGGCCTCTGGGTTGAAAGGCTGGCTTTTTCCCCAGGAGGAACTCAAAAGGCAGTAGTACCTTGTGGACCTCTTGAGTCCAAATAGAATAGAATAGAATAGAATAGAATAGAATAGAATAGAATAGAATAGAATAGAATAGAATAGAAATACAGAATGGAAATACAAAATAGAATAGGATAGAATAAAATAGGATAGAATAGAATAGAATAGAATAGAATTATAGAATGGAAATACAGAATAGAATAGAAAAGAATAGAATAGAATGGAGTGGAGTGGAGTGGAATGGAATGGAATGGAATAGAATAGAACAGAATAGAATAGGACAGAATAGGATAGGATAGGATAGGATAGGATAGAATAGAATAGAATAGGACAGAATAGGATAGAATAAGAATAGGATAGGATAGGATAAGGTGGAGTGGAGTGGAGTGGAGTAGAGTAGAGTAGAATATATGGAATGGAATGGAATAGAATAGGATAGGATAGGATAGAATAGAATAGAATTACAGAATGGAAATACAGACTAGACTAGAATAGAATAGAACAGAGCAGAACAGAATAGGATAGAATAAGGATAGGATAGGATAGGATAGGATAGGATAGGATAGGATGGAATAGAATGGAATAGAGTGGAGTGGAGTGGAATAGAGTAGAGTAGAATATATGTAATGTAATGTAATGTAATGTAATAGAATAGAATAGAAACAGAATTACAGCATGGAATAAGAATAGAATAGAATAGAATAGAATAGAATAGAATAGAATAGAATAGAATAGAATAGAAGAGAATAGAATATAGACACTGGAAGGGACCTTGGAGGTCTTCTAGTCCAGCCCGCTGCCCAAGCAGAAGAATCCAAAGATCCAAAAAGCAAGATTTAGCCTTTTAGTTAGCCTATCATCGTGCTGGCTGGGGAATTCTGGGAAGTTGCACAAGGCTTAAAGTCGCCAAGGCTGGAACACCCCCCCCCCCCGGTTCTAAAGCAAGGATTTTTCTATCTTCCTGTTCCTTCCTTTTAGTTTTCTGTCCCTGTTAAAAACCTCAGGAATCTCCGTCCAAGAGAAGTTCACGCCTCTCTGATCTTGGCCATCATTCCTTCAGGGTCATTAAAGGTCTAATTCTGCTTAAACCCAAGCAAGATGTTCCCCTCTTTTGCCAATGCTCTTTATAGATTTCCAAAGAGGCCAGAAGGTGCCTCTTAAATCTGCTCTGGGTGGAAATGACAGCCTGCAGGTCACCCGCCTGGGTGAAATCTACCCTGGATTTATGAGGTCAGCGTAAAGAACTTTCTGAGAAGGACTATTAAAAAAAAACAAATCCAACTTTGGGCACTTTAAGAAAAGAACAGGACGGTATCTGCACCGATCAATGATTTTGCTTCTAAAATTACCCATTTGGGAACCCAAAGCTTTCTTGATTTATCACTTACACAGTGATTGCTCCTCGGAGTTTTAGCTTACACGCTCCCTACTCAAGAGAGATGGCTGCTAATTCCAAGCTCAAGAATGAAATGAATTAGGTTCTAGAACAAGGGTCTTTCAACTGGGCCCTTTGATGACTTGTGGACTTCAACTCCCAGAATTCCTCAGCCAGCGTGCTCGGCTGAGGAATTCTGGGAGTTGAAGCCCAGGGGGACTTCCAACTTGGCCCTTTGATGACGTGTGGACTTCAACTCCCAGAATTCCTCAGCCAGGCACGCTGGCTGAGGAATTCTGGGAGTTGAAGTCCACACGTCATCAAAGGGCCAAGTTGGAAGAGCCCTGTTCTAGAAGATTCCAGGCCCTGTCAGCCTCCCTGAGGCCTTCTGTTTTTCGCTTCCATTTTGGACAGGTGGTTCTTGACTTACGACAATTGCGCCCAAAATTTCTGTTGCTAAGTGAAACAGTGGTTAAGCGGGTTTTGCTCCATTTAATGACCTTTCTTGCCGTAGTTGTTAAGTGAATCACTGCAGTTAATGACACGGTTGTGAGGTGAATCTGGGATTCAGGGGCCCTCCAGGACAGGGCTCTTCAAACGTAGCCCTTTGATGACTTGTGGACTTCAACTCCCAGAATTCCTCAGCCAGGCATGCCTGGCTGAGGAATTCTGGGAGTTGAAGTCCACAAGTCATCAAAGGGCCAAGTTGGAAGAGCCCTGTTCTAGAAGATTCCATGCCCTGTCAGCCTCCCTGAGGCCTTCTGTTTTTCGCTTCCATTTTGGACAGGTGGTTCTCGACTTAACGACAATTGTGCCCAAAATTCCTGTTGCTAAGTGAAACACTGGTTAAGTGGGTTTTGCCCCATTTAATGCCCTTTCTTGCCGTAGTTGTTAAGTGAATCACTGCAGTTACTGACATGGTTGTGAGGTGAACCTGGCTTCCACGTTGACTTTGCTTGTCAGGGGGTCGCAAAAGGGGATCGTGTGACCCCTGAGGACGCTGCGACCGTCATAAATACGAGTCGGTTGCCCAAGTGACCAAATTTTGATCCAGCGGATGCTGTAGCGGTCATAAGTGTGGGAAAACGGTCATAAGTCGGTTTTTTCAGCGGCGTTGTAACTTGGAACAGTCACTAAATGAACGGAATGAGGAATACCTCTCAGGTTTTCAACAGAATTCAAGGCTGCAGATGGGGATGGTCGCACAATGGAGAAAAGAGTCTAACATTCAATATACATGGCTGAGTTGTGCCCCATAACCAAGACACAAGCGTAACAAATCTCTTAACATTTAGACCTATCTGGTTTATTTATATGATTTTTACAATTTCTATGAGGGATAAATTTCTGCTGATGACCCCAACGTCCTGGTCGCTGCAAACTTTATACGTTCTCCTAGCTGTGCTGGGCTTCCTTCAAATATCTTTAAATACAATCCATCCATTTCCCCCTATATATCCTCTGGAAACTAACAGCTGGCTTTTTTAAAACAGCAAACCAACCGTAAACAACACCTCAAACAAGAAGCACCAACTCAAGAGGAAGAAGGTAACAGCGAATAATCGTCTAATCAAGGAATTCATCAATGCTGACAAGGCAAGCTATTTGTATATACAAATGAGTGCAAACCTCACTCCCTAGTAGCACTGATGACGTTACCTAGTTGGGTCGTGAAATGTCCGCCAGAAAGCAACCCAACTCAGACTGGACAGCCATTTGTCTGAAATGGTATAGGGTTTCCTGCCTGAGCAGGGGGTTGGACTAGATGACCTCCAAGGTCCCTTCCAACTTTATTATTATTATTGTTGTTGTTGTTGTCATCATCATCATCATCATCATCATCAAGGATCTCTCAGAAATTGTCCAGATTGAGAAAAACAGCCACAAGGGAATGTCTTTTCCAGTCTTTCCTCCAGAAGAGTGCAATTAATTAATTAATTAATTAATTAATTAATAAAATTTATATGCCGCCCAATCCCTAGGGACTCAGGGCGGCGTACAAAATTAAAACAATAAATATAACAATAAAAATAAGTACATTCACTCATGCATGAGTCCCAATCGTATCCCGCCCCCCCCGTGGACATCAACATTTCTAAATAATAATGGTGGGATAGGAGGGAGGGACTCACACAGTCCTCCTCCTCCTCCTCCTAGCATTGAAGATGTTCCCTAGCTGGGTTATGAAACGTCTGCAAGAAAACCACCCAGCTCAGAAAGCACCAAGGACCCCCCCCCACAGTCCTTCTTCTTCTCCTCCTCCTCTTCCTCCTCCTCCCCTTCACCCCCTCCTCCACTCCATAAACCCCACTGCCTTTGAGCCTGATGATATTACTTAGTTGGGTCATGAAATGTCTGTAAGAAAACAACCAGACAGCACCAAGAACCCAGAATCCTCCTCCTCCTCTCCTAGCACAAACTCTCCTCCCTCCTAGCATTGATGATGTTACCTAGCTGGGTTATGAAACGTCTGTAAGAAAAGCACAAGCTCAGAGAGCACCCAGGACCCCACAGTCCCTCTCCTTCTCTTCCTAGCACTGCTGCTGTTGCCTAGCAGGGTGATGAAATGTCTGCAAGAAAACAGCACCAAGGACCCCACAGTCCTCCTCCTCTCTGCATACCCACTGCCTCCTAGCACTGATGATGTTACCTAGTTGGGTAATGAGACGTCTGCAAGAAAACAAACAAGCTCAGTGTGCACACCAAGATCCCCACCGCCTTCCTCCTCCTCCTCCTCTTCTCCTTCTCCGCAAACCGCACTCCCTCACAGCCTGATGGTGTTACCTAGTCGGGTCATGAAACGTCTGCAAAAAAAACCCACCCAGCTCAGAGAAGCACCAAGGACCCTCACAGGCTTTTGAAACAAATACTTTTTCAGGGAGTCGAAGGCTGAACCAATTCTGACTCCAGGATTGCCTTGGTGTCACGGCCGATGTGCGAAGGGCTGACGGCCCGTCTGCAAGATCCTTAGTGGATCAGATGGATTAACGGGAGATCTTTTCCCTCACCAAGTCAAGCCTGGCCCTGTTTATCTGGATATTAATCCTATCAAGGTCTGGGGAAGAACGAGAGTTTTTCCCTCCATAGTCAGGGCAGGCAGAAGAGAAAATGCAGACAGCTCCTCCACTGATTTTTTTTTTATTTTATTGATTACTTATTTACCGATCACACTTGCAAGTGACCCTGGGCGGCTTGCATTTTATATCAAACAATTTTTAAAAAAATAATACTTACTTTATTTGCAGCAGCCAGTGGAGAGTTCGAGGAAGCGCTGAGAAGTCTCATGGAGACCTCCAGGTGTTGTGGGGGAAGGAAGAAATTGGGCACCATAATAGGCTCGGATCTGAGGGACAGAGTTAAGGAACAGAACAGGTGGGGCGTACACAGACATTCCTCGACTTACAACGGTTCATTTAGTGACCGTCCGAAGTGACAAAGGCACTGGAAAAAGCGACTGACGGCCGTTTTCCACACTTGACGACCGTTGCGGGGTCACGCGATCAAAATTCGGACTCACCGACTCACATTTATGACGGTTGGACGCTGCGGTGGTCCCCGGGGGTCCGGCGATCCCCTTTTGCGACCTTTTGACGGGGAAGACGGATTCACTTAATAGTTGTTCAATTATGAGCCGAGGTGGCGCAGCAGTTAAGAGTGCAGTACTGCAGGCCACTTTAGCTGACTGTGTTCAGCAGGTCAGCGGTTCAAATCTCACCGGCTCAAGGTTGACTCAGCCTTCCATCCTTCCGGGGTAGGTAAAATGAGGACCCAGATTGTTGGGGGCAATGTAAATGTATATATATATACATTGCTTACTGGTGTACACCGCTTAGAGAGTGCTTGCACTTAAAGCGGTCTATAAGTCTCATAAATAAATAAAATAAATTACGGTCGTATGTCGAGGACTGCCTTGATTTCAGTTCTGTGCCTGGGGGAGATTCTTCCGATGAAGAGACAGGGAGCCCTTTTCTTCCCAGGGTCCGTCGCGGCTGGGAAGATTCCCAGAATGCTCTGGGACCACGTCAGAACCTCCACGGGATCCTTCTTCTCCCCCGGGCATTGATGTCAATTGGTAGCCCCCTCCCCATTTTTTCCTGAGGTTTCACAGAGAAATCCTTCTTAGCCAAGTTGGGTTAACCCCCAGGTTGCTTCCACTTGAGATGGGCAGAATATAAATGTAATAAATAAATTTATCTCCCCCTAGAGCTGGCACCTGTCTAGATCTAGAATGACTAGTGGAGAAGAAGGCAGAGCTTCACAGAGACAATTTTGGTTGCGAAGACACCAGTCTAGAAAATAGGAGACGGTGAGTTGTAGTCCCGCCTTAGCCATGAAAGCCGACTGGGTGACTTTGGGCCAATCACCAGGAGACGGTGAGTTCTAGTCCCGCCTTAGGCATGAAAGCCGGCTGGGTGACTTTGGGCCAATCACCAGGAGACGGTGAGTTCAAGTCCCGCCTTAGGCATGAAAGCCGGCTGATTGACTTTGGGCCAATCACCAGGAGACGGTGAGTTCTAGTCCTACCTTAGGCATGAAAGCCGACTGGGTGACTTTGGGCCAATCACCAGGAGACGGTGAGTTCTAGTCCTGCCTTAGGCATGAAAGCCGGCTGGGTGACATTGGGCCAATCACCAGGAGACGTTGAGTTCTAGTCCCGCCTTAAGACAGGAAAGCCAGCTGGGTGACTTTGGGCCAATCATCAGGAGACGGTGAGTTCTAGTCCCGCCTTAGGCATGAAAGCCGGCTGGGTGACTTTGGGCCAATCACCAGGAGACGGTGAGTTCTAGTCCCGCCTTAAGACAGGAAAGCCGGCTGGGTGACTTTGGGCCAATCATCAGGAGACGGTGAGTTCTAGTCCCGCCTTAGGCATGAAAGCCGGCAGGGTGACTTTGAGCCAATCACCAGGAGATGGTGAGTTCTAGTCCCGCCTTAGGCATGGAAGCCAACTGGGTGACCTTGGAGCAGTCCCTCCCTCCTTCCCCAACCCACCTCACAGGGTTGTGGTGGGGAGAATAGGAAAAGGAAGGAGCATTAGGTTACATTGGCTGCCTTGAGTTGTTTATAAAAATAACAAACAAACAATGTCTATGGAGATTGTCCGTCCTCCAGGTCCTGGTTGTCCCAAAGGTGCTTTGTCAGGAGGCAAGTGGACTTTCTTGTTTTTCTTTGAAGACGTTTCGCTTCTCATCCAAGAAGCTTCTTCAGCTCTGACCGGATGGTGGGGAAGGGAAGGATTTATACTCCTTGTAGAAAAACTGGTCATTTGCATTCTTTTTAGAGGGTCCTTGAGGCCACTTGGAGGTTTGTCTGTGTCCCCAAAGTCACCCGAGTGGGGCAAATGGGTGTGGAGCTTTCTTGGAACTGCTGAACGGACGGTGTTGTATAAACATAGATAAACCTCCAAGTGGCCTCAACGACGACTCTCTAAAAGGATGCAAATGACCGGTGTCTGCAAGAAGGATAAATCCTTCCACTCCCCAACATCCACTCAGACTGTGGGTGTGAAGCCTTCTTGGAACTGTGGAAAGGACTGTGTTGCAGATTGGAGATAGATAGACTACCCATTTGCATCACTCAGGACACAAAAAAACCCCTCCCAGTGGCCTCAACGGCTCTCTAAAAGAATGCAAATGACCAATTTTTCTGCAAGGAGTATAAATCCTTCCCTTCACCCACCATCCAGTCAGAGCGGAAGAAGCTTCTGGGATGAGAAGCGAAACGTCTTCAAAGAAAAGGCTCCACACCCATTTGCACCACTCGGGTGATGCCGAGGACACAGATAAACCTCCAAGTGGCCTCAACGACTTGCTAAAAGAATAAAAATGACCAGCTGTCTGCAAGGAGTATAATAAATCCTTCCACTCCCCTCCATCCAGTCAGAACCTGAAGAAGCTTCTGGGATGAGAAGTGAAACGTCTTCAAGGAAAAAACCAAAGGTGTTTTTTCAGGAGGCAATTGGACTTCCTTGTTTTTCTTTGAAGACGTTTCGCTTCTCATCTTCACCATCCGCTCGGATTGGATGGTGGGGAGTGGAAGGATTTATACTCCTTGCAGACAGCTGGTCATTTGCCTCCTTTTAGAGAGTCGTTGAGGCCACCTGGAGCAGTGGTTCTCAACCTGTGGGTCGGGACCCCATTTGGGGTTGAACGACCATTTCACGGGGGACGCCAAACAACGCAGTCCGCCATTTTCCCCCCCTTTTCCTTAGCTGTGGCTACTCCCTTTTATTCTATTGGCTTTTGAAAGCCAATAGAATAGACTCTCTTGAATAGAGTCTAATTCTATTGGCTTTCAAAAGCCAATAGGAATGGTCCAGGCTGTCTCTGCCCTGCTGAGCCTGCCAAAAGTCCCATTCTGCAAACGGTGCTGCACCCGTTGAGTAGTCCTCGACTTACGACCGGTTGAGTAGTCCTCGATTTACAACCGGTTGGGGGGTTGCGGCATTAAAAAGGTTGAGAACCACTGGGATAGACAAATACCTCTTCCTCATTATCTGTTATTCGATTTGATCAGGAGATGGCAACAATCAAATCTGGGCTTTTTGTTCTGCTGGGAACCATGGTGCCCCTCAAAAAAGCCGGCCTTCAGCACAACGGCTACCTTAGGTAAGGCCTGGATAAGGCTGTGCTAACTACAGGTAGTCTTTTGAGACTTACAACCTCCATTTAGTGACTGTTGGAACTGGCAACGGCATGGGAAAAAGCCACTGGTGACCGTTTCCCACACTTAACGACGGTCGCCGCCTCCCCATGGGCACGGGATCCAAATAAAGACCCTTGGCAAGTGTTTCGCACTCGCGACGGTTGCAGCATCCCGGAGTCATCGACGGGGAAGCCAGATCCACTTAACAGCCGTGCGGCTAACTTCAACAGCTGCAGCGATTCGCACAACAACTGCGGCAAGAAAGGTCGTCAAAGGGGGGGAAACTCACTGAACAACGGTCTCGCTTAACGACGGAAATTTTGAGCTGAACTTGAGGTCGTTAAGCTGAGAACTGCCTGCAATCCTGTCCCTGGCCCTCCTGGTTAGTTTCGGTGGCTGACTTCGGCTGAATTTTAGGCCGTAAAGCTTAGATTCTCTTTAAGGGCTTGCAGACTTCCCGCCGTTCTTGGAAAACAAAAAACTTGGGAAATTAGTAATCATTAAAAGAGGCCCGCAGCCTTGACCGCTTTTTCTTGGAAACCGCAGGGCAAAAGGTTCAGTGACTTGAGCAGGAGAGCCCGGGCTGGTTGCACAGACTTTGGTCCTTGCTAGCTTAGGGGTTCTGGGAATCGTAGTCCCGCATTTCTGGCAGATACTAATCCAAAGAAGGCTGTGCTGAGGTTTTAGCAAGAAGGAACTGCGTCACAGGACACAACCATTTTATGAAGTACATAAAACTTCATAGGAACTCCCAAGAAGTAGAGAGTCCTTGACTTATGACTGTAATTGAGTCTGCGGTTACAAGTCGGGCCGGTCACATGGGGGGAGGAGGAGGAGGACTGTGTGGGGGTCCTGGGTGCTCTCTGAGCTTGGTGGTTTTCTTGCAGACGTTTCATGACCCAACTAGGTGATATCATCAGTGATAGAAGGGAGGAGGAGGAGGAGGAGGGGGAGGAGGAGAACTGTGGGAACCTTGGTGCTCTCAGTGTTTGATGGTTTGCTTGGAGACGTTTCAATACCCAACTATAGAAAATCATTAGTACTAGATCCTACCACTGATGATGTTACCTAGTTGGGTCATGTAACGTCTGCAAGAAAATCACCAAGCTCAGAGAGCAACAAGGACCCCACAGTCTTTCCTTCCTTCCTTCCTTCCTTCCTTCCTTCCTTCCTTCCTTCCTTCCTTCCTTCCTTCCTTCCTTCCTCCCTCCCTCCCTCCCTCCCTCCCTCCCTCCTCCTCCCTTCTAGCACTGATGATGTCACCTAGTTGGGTCATGAAATGTCTGCAAGGAAACCACCAAGCTCAGAGACCACCAAGGACCGCACAGTCTTTCTTTCTTTCTTTCTTTCTTTCTTTCTTTCTTTCTTTCTTTCTTTCTTTCTTTCTTTCTTTCTTTCTTTCTTTCTTTCTTTCTTTCTTTCTTTCCTTCCTTCCTTCCTTCCTTCCTTCCTTCCTCCCTCCCCCTTCTCCCTTCTAGCACTGATGATGTCACCTAGTTAGGTCATGAAATGTCTGCAAGAAACCCACCAAGCTCAGAGGACACCAAGGACCCCACAGTCAGTCTGTCCTTCCTTCCTTCCTTCCTTCCTTCCTTCCTTCCTTCCTTCCTTCCTTCCTTCCTTCCTTCCTTCCTTCCTTCCTTCCTTCCTTCCTTCCCTCCCTCCCTCCCTCCCTCCCTCCTTCCTCCTCCTCCTTCTCCCTTCTAACACTGATGTGGTTCCCTAGTTGGGTCATTAAATGTCTGCAAGAAAACCACCAAGCTCAGAGAAGCACCAAGGACCCTCACAGTCCTTCCTCCTCCTCCTCTTCCTCCTCCTCGTCTCCACCCACCCCCCTCCCTTCTAGCTCTGATGTTGTTATCTAGTTGGGTCATTAAACGTCTGCAAAAAACCCACCATGCTCAGAGAGCACCAAGGATCTCACAGTCCTCCTCCTCCTCCTCCCTTCTAGCACTGATGATGTTACCTAGTTGGGTCATGAAACCTCTCTTAGAAAACCACCCAGCTCAGAGAGCACCAAGGACCCCTCAAAGCTCTGTCAACCAGGTCCATCTTCCTCAACCCTTGTCTTCCTGGACTTCTCTTCCAAGACTGGGAGTCGAAGTCAAGCTGAGGAAAGGTCGGTTGTGACAGCACCGAGGGTCACGCTGAAGAAGTAAAAGGAAGCGTCCTCCTCGTGGACATACCATCATTTATTCAAAGAGGTGAGGGCGTTGTGCGCCGCTGACAAGGCGAAAAAAGGATACAGGGCGAGCATGGGCGCGCTGAACTCTTCGGGCAGGTCTTCGTCATCTTCTCCCGAAGAGGCCTCGGCCTGCTGCACGATCTCTTGCGAGGCGGGACAAGGCTGGAGACCCTCTCCTCCTTTCCCGCGGATTCCTTCTTCCTGCTGGGGGTCCCTCTGCCGGTTTTCCGTCCCTTCTCCCGCTTCTGGAGCAGCCGTCGGTGGTCTGACGAAGTCTCCACCTTGCTGGGTGGAGGATGCGTCTTCAAGTCCTGCTTCCGGGACTTTCGGTGGTCTTCCTTGACCAAACGTTCGGATTTCTACTGGTTCCGCCCGCTCGGAGGATTCGTCTTCCCCAGCGTCTAGATCTTGTCCTTCCTCAACTCCGTCCCCGTCTTCTTCTCTGAAAGGGCTCTTTCCGGATCCAGCGAGGCTGGACACGCTCAAAGGATCATCGTGGATCCCGTTAGAGAGGGAGCTGCTTCTGAGGGCGCTCTCCTTCGCTAAAGATCCCCCATCCCGGGTCAGGTTGGCCTCGGGGACGGGTTCCTGCTCGGTTTCGGACACAAAGCTGGACCAGGGACTGGTTCTGTCCGTCACGGTGGTGATTTCGTTCAGGGTTCTAGGTTCTACAACGGCCTCTTCGTACTCTTCCTCGCTGTGGGACTGAGCAGGGTCAGATGGACACGACGGAAGGACTCCGCGGGAGTCTGCCGGGTCAAAGAATTCATACAGCATGTCTTCTGCCGAAGGGGATTTTGGGAGGGTCAATAAGGCTTCTTCACCTATCCTGACACTCAACAATTCATCGCTGGGAAGAACCTGGAGCAACTCGGTCCTCGTGACTCCATTCCGCTGTTCAAGGAGGGCCTGCTCAGCACTTGAGAATCCGTCCACGTCTCCGTGAGCGAGGGAGGACTCTTCAGGAGGGCTTCTCCTCTTAGGCCATAGATCTAAAAAAAAAGAAAAGGGGGGTCTTGATGCGTTGTCAAGAAAGGGGGACCAGCAGGCTTTTGTAATAGAAAAAGGAACAAGACAGGGATGCCCGTTGTCTCCGTTATTGTTTGTTTTAACACTGGAAATTTTGTTGATTAAAATTCGGGAGTCTCAAGAAATAAAAGGAATAGAAATTAATAAAAAAGAATATAAATTAAGAGCCTTTGCAGATGACTTGGTTGTTACTTTGTCTCAACCTGTTTCTTCGGTGGTGAAATTATTACAATTGATTCAACAATATGGACGTGTTTCTGGCTTTAAAATTAATAATAATAAGACCAAAATATTAGCTAAAAACATGACTAATGGTGATAAACAGGCTCTAGTTAACTTAACAGACTTTGAAATTGTTGATAAGGTAAAATATTTGGGGGTTACATTATCTGCTTCTAATGTAAAATTGTATAAAAATAATTATGAAAAGCTGTGGATGGAGGTACAGAAGGATTTAAAAAACTGGAATAATTTACAGTTATCCCTTATGGGCAGAATTGCAGTTATTAAAATGAATGTCCTGCCAAAGTTTATTTTTTTGTTTCAAATGTTACCTATCTTAAAGAACGAATGTAATTTAGATGAATGGCAAAAAGGTATTAATAAATTTGTTTGGGCAGGGAAAAAACCAAGGGTGAAACTTAAAATAATGCAAGATTTTCGTGAGAGAGGTGGACTCAAGGTACCAAATATGAAATTGTATTATGATGCTGTAGTATTGACATTGATTAGCGACTGGGTGAATTTAACAAATACAGAAATACTTCATTTGGAAGGCTGGGACCTACTTTTTGGATGGCATGCCTATTTAATATTTAATAAAAAAGTGGATTGGGTTTTTAAGTCTCATATTATAAGAAACTCTTTGCTAAGAGTGTGGAGAAAGTATTATAAAAGTGACTTCAAAATACCATTATGGGCTATACCTCGGCATGCCATAGAAGGTATAAGGAAAGGGGTAAATATGGACAAGGTCTCTTACGTACAGTTATTAAGATGGGATGGCCAAGACTGGCAGTTAAAATCTTTGGAAGAATTAACACATGAAAACTTAACTTATTCATGGTTCCAATATAGACAAATAGTGGATAGATGGAAGATGGATTGTAAAATGGGCTGGCTTAGAGAAGATGAAATTTTTTTAAAACAAGTAAGAGATCAAAGGCCAACCCATATTAAGAGAGTTTATGGGGTTTTAGTGGAATTAGATTCAGAACTTGAACTAGTTAAAGATTGTATGATTAAATGGGCACAGAATATTGGTGAAACGATTTCAATGGATACTTGGGAACTTATTTGGATAAGAAATGTTAAATTCACACAAGCGCAAAATTTAAGAGAGAATTTTTATAAGATGTTTTATAGATGGCACCTTGACCCAAAGAAAATGTCCATTATGTACCCTAATCTACAGCCGAAATGCTGGAGATGTGGATATTTGGATGCTACCTATTACCATATTTGGTGGACGTGTAAGCATATAAAAGCTTTTTGGATTAAGATATGGTGGAATATTCAAAGAATTTTTAAAAGGAGGGTAAAATTTACTCCGCAATTATTTTTACTAGGTATTGTTATTGACTGTGATGCTAAGGAGGTTATATTGATGTTAAATTTGATTACAGCCGCTAGGTTGTTAATAGGACAATATTGGAAGAAGGAATCTTTGCCTACTTTACAAGAATGGTTTCATAAAGTTTCGTATTTGGCAGAAATGGCAAAGATTTCGGCTTTCTTAAAGGAGCAATCTCAAGAAAAATTTTTTGCGGTATGGGAAAAATGGATAAATTTTATACAACATAATTTGGATATGGAAAAATATTATTAGCCTTTTTATAATTTGTAATGATTGTTTTTTCTTTCTTTCTTTCTTCTTTTTCTTTTTTATATATATACATTTTTTATGTATTATTATTCATATATTTTTTTTTTATATATATATATATGCTTTATTCTTCGTCTACTTTCTTCTTTCTTCTTTCTCTCTCTCTTTTCTCTTTTTATTTTTTTTTTTTCTTTTTTAGTATATATTATTCATTTTAAAGTTTATGTTATCTATATTATTATTATATATATTATTATTGTGATTTTTATTATTATTATTAATTATTTTATAAATTGCAAATGTTATTTTTAAAATATTTGTTAAATAATCCTATATTCAGTTCTGGGAAGTCGGGGGGGGGGGTGGGGTGGTTGGGGAGGGGGGGGTGGATTTTTATTTGTAAAACTTTTGAAAAATTTCAATAAAAAAAAAAAAAAAAAAAAAAAAAAAAAGAAAGGGGGACCAGCATGAAGGATTCAGCATTCGTGCAATTGCCAGGGATACCGGGCTGGCTTACGAATAGAAGAGAGCCGGAAGGGACCTTGGAGGTCTTCTAGTCCAGCCCCCTGCTCAAGCAGGAGACCCTAGACCAGTGATGGCGAACCTTTTAGAGCAGTGGTTCTCAACCTTTTTAATGCCGCGACCCCCAACCGGTTGAGGACTACTCAATCCCCAAGTTGAGGACTACTCAACCAGTCGTAAGTTGAGGACTACTCAACTGGTGCAGCACCGTTTGCAGAGTGGGACTTTTGGCGGGCTCAGCAGGGCAGAGACAGCCTGGACAATTCCTATTGGCTTTTGAAAGCCAATAGAATTAGACTCTATTCAAGAGAGTCTCTTCTATTGGCTTTCAAAAGCCAATAGAACAGGGGTTCTCAACCTGTGGGTCGGGACCCCATTTGGAGTCGAACGACCATTTCACAGGGGTCGCCAAACAACGCAGTCCGCCATTTTTTCCCCCCTTTTCCTTAGCTGTGCTACTCCCTTTTCTTCTATTGGCTTTTGAAAGCCAATAGAATAGGCTCTCTTGAATAGAGTCTAATTCTATTGGCTTTCAAAAGCCAATAGGAATTGTCCAGGCTGTCTCTGCCCTGCTGAGCCCGCCCAAAGTCCCATTCTGCAAACGGTGCTGCACCAGTTGAGTAGTCCTCGACTTACGACCGGTTGAGTAGTCCTCGACTTATGACTGGTTGGGGGTCGCGGCATTAAAAAGGTTGAGAACCACTGCAATAGAATAAAAGGGAGTAGCACAGCTAAGAAAAAGGGGGGAAAAATGGCAGACTGCGTTGTTTGGCGACCCCCGTGAAATGGTCGTTCGACCCCAAATGGGGTCCTGACCGACAGGTTGAGAACCACTGGTTTAGAGACCGAGTGCCCAAACTGCAACCCAAAACTCACTTATGTATTGCTGGGTGCCGGGTGGGCGCGGCCCACTGGGTGGGCGTGGCTGTGGTGCTCGTGGCAGATTGGGTGGGTGTGGCCAATGGGGGCGTGGCCAGCTCGATGTTGCTCGTGTGGAGGGACGCCTGTGGGGGCCGGGCAGGGTTGGGGGAGATCCAGGGGGTCTCGGCCAGGTGGGGCGGTGGACAGGAGGCTCGTCCTGCAGGGTGAGGCAAGGCGAGGCGAGGCAGGGTGTAAGTGCCATTGTCACAGGGCAAGGTGAAGCAGGGGCCGGGGTGGCTACTGATTGACACCATCGGCCCCCCGCACACAGAGGCCAGCGAGCGCATGGGTGCTGGGATGCATCCGGCCACGTGGGACCTCGGCGAGTTAGCGGGCGGCTCGTTGAAGAGGGACAGTTGCCATCTCCGGGGCACGGCGCGCGTGCCCACAGAGAGGCCTCTGAGTGCCGCCTCTGGCACGCGTGCCATAGGTTCGCCACCACTGATCTATCCCATTCCACACAAGTGCAACA
The DNA here is from genome assembly GCF_016545835.1 of Crotalus tigris. Lineage (NCBI taxonomy): Eukaryota > Metazoa > Chordata > Lepidosauria > Squamata > Viperidae > Crotalus > Crotalus tigris. Next base: position 421,943 of record NW_024096763.1, on the reverse strand, counting down.
TTAAACTTACAAAGAATGAGTACAAAATGAATACAGGCCGTCCTCAATTTACTCATTTAGTGATCATCCGAAGTTATAACGGCACTGGAAAAAATAGTGGCTGATGATCGTGTTTCACGCTTATGACCGCTATAGCATCTCCATGACCACATAATCAATTGGCTTGTATCACATGATCAAGTGAAGGGTTAATACCACTTTACGAGGCCTTGGTAAGGCCACACTTGGAATCCTGCATCCAGTTTTGGTCCCCATGATGTAAAAAAGATGTTGAGACTCTAGAAAGAGTGCAGAGAAGAACAACAAAGATGATCAGGGGATTGGAGGCCAAAGCATACAAGGAACAGTTGCTGGAATTGGATCTGTCTAGTTTAATGACGAGAAGGACGAGGGGGGACAGGATAGCAGTCTTCCAGTATCTCAGGGGCTGCCCCAAAGAAGAGGGAGTCAAGCTATTCTCCAAAGCGCCTGAAGGCAGGACAAGAAGCAACGGGTGGAAACCAATCAAGGAGAGAAGCAACCTGGAACTAAGGAGAAACTTCCTGACAGTGAGAACAATTAAACTGGACATACCCAATTTCTGCAATTGTTCTTCATATGTTTTAGCCTCCAGCCCCCTAGTCATCTTTGTTGTTCTTCTCTGCCCTCTTTCTAGAGTCTCAACATCTTTTTTACATCGTGGTGACCAAAACTGGACTCCGTATTCCAAGTGTGGCCTTACCAAGGCCTTGTAAAGTGGTATTAACCCTTCACGTGATCTTGATTCTATCCTTCTGTAAAGGACCTCATGTATTAAAAACAATTTATTCCACTCTTTTTTGACAGCTAATGGGACATTTCTTCCTGAATTAAAATGTTGATGGTTGGTTTTTTCCGGACTTTGAAAGTGTAAAAAATTCTGTCTTAGCAGGCCAGTTCATGTTTCTTTGAGCTGTGACTCTAAATTAAAAAGAGAAAACTCCAGAATCTGAAGTCAGACAGAAATACAACACGGAGGGTCCTTTGCTGCATAATTATACCAGGAATATTTAAAATGTCCTGACGCACTTAGAACCCCTCAAACTGCTGATTTGAAGGATGCAAAACAAGAAATGCAGACTCACACCGATATGCCAAGACAGCCTTTTCTATGCGCAAATACTATTTAATTTCCAAGCACACATTATCATTTATGTTGCAGGAAAAGAACCAGGCCAGACTTGTGTTTTAACACGTTTGCAAAACAGCCCAAATAATCTTAAATTCTGCTTTTGCCAAGTTTTGGGCTGAGGCAGAAGCCCATCCCGGTCCCTGTCACAGACCGAAGCGATATCCAAGAAACCAACATACTTCCATTTCGGCCTTGCCAAGTCACAGCTACTGTATATATGCCTTTCACAAAGGGCGCAATTTATTAGGAAATGCTTCTGATTTGGGAAATGACTTACGACCGTTTGTCACAGTTAACGGCCGTCGCAGCATCCCTGGGGTCAGGGGATCAAAATTCAGAGGTTTGGCAACTGGCGTGGATCTGTGACGGTTGCACTGACCCAGAGTCATGTGATCGACTTGCAACATTAGTTTGGCGACTGTTCAAAGTGACAGCAGCGCTGGAAAAAGTGGCTTGTGACCATTTCCCACCCTTAAGGACCGTTGTGGCCTCCACGCGGTCACGCGATCGATATTTTGCAATCGTTATCACTTGTTGCTTGTGTGCACACCGAGAGCTTCTGTGCCGGAGACAAACTGCTTGCGTGTGTCCAATAAAGAATTCTAGTCTACTCTATTTTGAGTTTGATGGTGGCTGTAAGTCAGGGTTCTTCCAACTTGGCCCTTTGATGACTTGTGGACTTCAGCTCCCAGAATTCCTCAGCCAGGCACGCGTGCCTGGCTGAGGAATTCTGGGAGTTGAAGTCCACAAGTCATCAAAGGGCCAAGTTAGAAGACCCCTGTTGTAAGTGAAGGATTATTTTATGCCCACTGCCAAAGGCAACTGTGAGCATAAAATTGGATTGTATTATATTAGTCATTGCGGTCTTCTCCAGAGCCACCTCCACCACGTCGGTTGGTGGACAACTTACCGACATTCTGGCTGCTAACTTGAGAAACCAGATGAGTGGGCTTCTTCTGCAGATGGTCTCCTTCTGGATCTAGTTCCTTGGAGAAAGCTCTCGGGATGTCAAGACCATCCATGGTGCTACCAGGAGCATTTAAGTCTGTGAAAGGTCTGGTGAGTTTCTCACTGAAGTACCTCTGGATTTCGTCCAGCTCGTTCAGGTTTTTTCTGGAAGACAGATCAGGTGCAAGGTAAACCTCTAGCACACTAGGTCCTCGACTTACAACCATTCGTTTAGTGACCGTCTGAAGTTTACTTGGACTTCAGTAAGGCATTTGATAAAGTAGACCACAACCTACTACTTGACAAGATAGAACAGTGGTTCTTAAACTGTGGGTCGGGACCCCATTTGGGGTCGAACGACCATTTCACGGGGGTCGCCAAACAACACAGTCCACCATTTTTTTCCCCTTTTCCTTAGCTGTGCTACTCCCTTTTATTCTATTGGCTTTTGAAAGCCAATAGAATAGACTCTCTTGAATAGAGTCTAATTCTATTGGCTTTCCAAAGCCAATAAGAATTGTCCAGGCTGTCTCTGCCCTGCTGAGCCCACCAAAAGTCCCATTCTGCAAACGGTGCTGCGCCAGTTGAGGAGTCCTTGACTTATGACCGGTTGAGTAGTCCTCGACTTACAACCGGTTGGGGGTCGCGGCATTAAAAAGGTTGAGAACCACTGAGATAGAACAATGCGGGTTAGACAGCATCGCCCCCAGATGGATCCGTAGCTGGCTGACCGGACGTACTCAGTGTGTGGTCCTCAATGGAACCGCATCTACATGGAGGGAAGTGTGTAGTGGGGTGCCCCAGGGCTCTGTTCTGGGCCCAGTACTCTTCAACATCTTCATCAACAATCTGGACGAGGGGATAGATGGGGAACTCATCAAATTTGCAGATGACACCAAGCTGGCAGGAATAGCCAGCACTCCAGAAGACAGGCTTAGGATACAGGAGGATCTGGACAGACTTGAACAGTGGGCGCTATCTAACAGAATGAAATTCAAGGGTGAAAAAAGCAAGGTTCTACATTTAGGCAAGAAAACCTCAAATGCACAGGTATAGTATAGGGGGTACCTTGCTCAATAGTAGCATTAGATAGAATGCATTCAATGGAATGCTCCAACACTGGACGTTTTGAAGAAGAGACTGGACAGCCATTTGTCTGAAATGGTGTAAGGTTTCCTGCCGGAGCAGGGGGTTGGACTAGATGACCTCCAAAGTCCCTTCCAACTCTATTCTATTCTAAGAGACTGGACAGCCATTTGTCTGAAATGGTGTAAGGTTTCCTGCCGGAGCAGGGGGTTGGACTAGATGACCTCCAAAGTCCCTTCCAACTCTATTCTATTCTAAGAGACTGGACAGCCATTTGTCTGAAATGGTGTAAGGTTTCCTGCCGGAGCAGGGGTATGGACTAGATGACCTCCAAAGTCCCTTCCAACTCTATTCTTTCTAAGAGACTGGACAGCCGTTTGTCTGAAATTGTGTATAGGTTTCCTGCCGGAGCAGGGGTTGACTAGTGACCTCCAAAGTCCCTTCCCTCTATTCTATTCTAATAGACTGGACAGCCATTTGTCTGAAATGGTGTAAGGTTTCCTGCCGGAGCGGGGTTGGACTAGATGACCTCCAAAGTCCCTTTCCAACTCTATTCTATTCTAAGAGGGACTGGACAGCCATTTGTCTGAAATGGTGTAAGATTTCCTGCCGGAGCAGGGGGTTGACTAGATGACCTCCAAAGTCCCTTCCAACTCTATTCTATTCTAAGAGACTGGACAGCCATTTGTCTGAAATGGTGTAAGGTTTCCTGCCGGAGCAGGGGGTTGGACTAGATGACCTCCAAAGTCCCTTCCAACTCTATTCTATTCTAAGAGACTGGACAGCCATTTGTCTGAAATGGTGTAAGGTTTCCTGCCGGAGCAGGGGGTTGGACTAGATGACCTCCAAAGTCCCTTCCAACTCTATTCTAAGAGACTGGACATGTCTGAAATGGTGTAAGGTTTCCTGCCGGAGCAGGGGGTTGGACTAGATGACCCAGTCCCTTTTGTCTGGACAGCCATTTGTCTGAAATGTAAGGTTTCCTGCCGGAGCAGGGGGTTGGACTAGATGACCTCCAAAGTCCCTTCCAACTCTATTCTATTCTAAGAGACTGGACAGCCATTTGTCTGAAATGGTGTAGGGTTTCCTGCCTGAGCAGGGGGTTGGACCAGAGTCCAGGGGTCTTCAAACTTGGCCCTTTTAAGACTGGTGGACTTCAACTCCCAGAATTCCTCAGTCGGCCATTTTGATGAAACTGCGGGCTTAGGTCTAGACCAGGGGTCTTCAAACGTGGCCCTTTGATGACTTGTGGACTTCAACTCCCAGCATTCCTCAGCCAGGCGCGGTCCACAAGTCATCAAAGGGCCAAGTTGGAAGACCCCTGCTTTCTGGTGACTTCCGTGCCGAGTTCCTGCTCGGGCTACTGTGACGTTCGTGCCTAGCCTTGCTTAATCTTTTCACCTGAGAGCTCTGAAGAGAGACGTCTGCGAGGGACCCGAGAGTGAATCGAGCCTTCCAAAGTGGTCCGTGTTTTCTTCCGCTTGCTGTAACGACGTGTGGAACCGTCGGACATTCTGCACGTGCTCTTTGTAACGGGATCCAGTCCTGCTAAGGAAGAGACAACATCAGCTAGGCCTGGAGCAGCACTAATGTTTTCTATTTGCCCCCAAGGAAAGTTCATACACATCATCTATCTATCTATCTATCTATCTATCTATCTATCTATCTATCTATCTATCTATCTATCTATCTATCTATCCATCCATCCATCCATCCATTAAGTATTTATCTATCCATCTATTATCTATCCACCTATCAATACATCAATCCATCTATCTTCTATTCATGCCTGCCTGCCTGCCTGCCTGCCTGCCTGCCTATCTATCTATCTATCTATCTATCTATCTATCTATCTATCTATCTATCTATCTATCTATCTATCATTTATCTATCCAACTATTATCTATCCATCTATCCATCCATCATCTTCTATTCCTACATGCCTGCCTGCCTACCTCTCTCTATCCACCTACTATCTCTATTTACTGTCTATCCCTCTATTAACTACTTATCTATCCATCTATTATCTATCCATAAATCCATCTATCATCTTCTATTCCTGCCTGCCTGCCTGCCTCTCTCTCTCTATTAACTATCTATCCATCTATTATCTATCCATCGATCTATCCATCCATTCATCTATCATCTTCTGTTCCTGCATGCCTGCCTGCCTATCTCTCTCTATCCACCTATCTACTATCTATCTATCTGTCTGTCTGTCTGTCTGTCTGTCTGCCTGCCTGCCTATCTATCTATCTATCTATCTATCTATCTATCTATCTATCTATCTATCTATCTATCTATCTATCTATCTATCTACCTACTATTATCTCTATCCATCTATTAACTATTTATCTATCCATCTATTATCTATCCATCTATCCATCAATCCACCTATCATCTTTTATTCCTACCTGCCTGCCTGCCTGCCCCCATCCATCCATCCATCCATCCATCCATCCATCCATCCATCCATCCAACCATCCGTATATGCAACTCGTCTTGCTGTCACATGATACAACAGAGGAAGTAAAATTTGAAATTTTAGCCTGCCAGAATTTTGGGGAAGGCCTCAGATCCACAATGAGAGGTACCCCGGCCGACGCGTGCCTGCAACGGAATAAGCCCAACACTATGCCACATTTTTGCAGCCCTGCAACCATTTTATTTACTTGGAAAAACCATCTACCTCTTGTTTTGTCTCACCTCGCAGGACCGGGAGCTTCTGGGCTCTTCTTCCATGGAGATCCTGGAAATCTGGCCGTGCCTCTTGTGGAGAAGGAGGAGGAGAACGGAGGATATGGGTCCTTTACCTGCGAAGCAAAAGGCCTTAAGGTGGGCATCTCCAGCACATTCCTGTTCCATGACCTGTTAGGAACCGGGTCATCCAGCTGGAGGTGAGCGGCAGATGAGTGAGTAAAACCTACCATAAACCATGATTAGGGGACTGGAGGCTAAAACATTTAAGGAACAGTTGCTGGAATTGGGTATGTCTAGTCCAGTGTTTCCCAAACTTGACCATTTTAAGGCATGTGGACTTCAACTCCCAGAATTCCACAGCCAGCGTTGCTGGCTGTGGAATTCTGGGAGTTGAAGTCCACATGCCTTAAAATGGTCAAGTTTGGGAAACACTGGTCTAGTCTAATGAAGAGAAGGACGAGGGGGGACAGGATAGCAGCCTTCCAGTATCTCAGGGGCTGCCCCAAAGAAGAGGGAGTCAAGCTATTTTCCAAAGCACCTGAAGGCAGGACAAGAAGCAACGAATGGAAACTCATCAAGGAGAGAAGCAACCTGGAATTAAGGAGAAACTTAAACAAGAAAACAAGAAAAACATGAATAAATAAAATAAATTAATAAAACAATAGATAGATAAAACAATAAACTGGGGAAACAGTAAATCGGTAAAAGAGTAAATAAAAAAAACAATAAAATAAAACAAACAATAAAACAAGAAACAAAAACGAATAAATAAAACAATAAATAAATAAAACAAATTAATAAAACCATAGATAGGTAAACAATAAATTGGTAAAATAAATGGTTAAAACAGTAAATAAATAAAACAATAAAACAAAACAAAAACCAAACACGAATAAATAAAACAACAAATTAATAAAACAATAAATAAATATATATAAAGCAGTGAACTGATGAAACAATAAATTAATACAAACAATAAAACGTGCAGGCCCTTTGGTCCCACGAAAGAGGAAAGGTGTGGGGGGGACGGTGCTTTTACCTGGCAGCTTTTGGCCTGCCTCTCTCCTTTCAGGTGAGCGATATTTTCGAGTGGGCAGACGGCGACTTTCACCTGCCCCCGGCACTGCCCGCTGAGGTCGGTGACGTTGTACCAGCCGCAGATGTGCTGGAAGCCGCAGAGCAGGGGCGAGAGGTCCACGGAGGCAAAGCCCATCACTCGCTCCACGTCTGCAGGGAAAACGGCCATGTCAAAGCAGGCTGGTCGTCTCAGCGGTGCCAGCCAAAATTTGCACCTTATGACGAGAAACTTTGGTTTCTCCAAGACCTCCAAGGTCCCTTCCAGCTGTGTTATTCTATTCTATTCTATTCTATTCTATTCTATTCTATTCTACTCTATACTCATTCCATATTCTATTCTATTCTATTCTATTCTATTCTATTCTATTCTATTCTATTCTATTCTATTCTATTCTATTCTATTCTATTCTATTCTATTCCTTGTTCTGTTCTGTTCTGTTCTATTCTATTCTACTCTACTTCTATTCTATTCTATATTTCTATTCTATTCCATATTTCTATTCTATTCTATTCTATTCTATTCTATTTCTATTCTATGTTCTATGTTCTATATTCTATTCCATTCCATATTCTATTCTATTCCATTCCATATTCCATTCCATTCCATATTCCATTCCATATTCTATTCTATTCTATTCTATTCTATTCTATTCTATTCCATTCCATATATTTCCATTCTGTAATTCTATTCTATTCTATTCCATTCCATATTCTATTCTATTCTATTCCATTCCATATATTTCCATTCTGTAATTCTATTCTATTCTATTCTATTCTATTCTACTCTACTCTATTCTATTTTCTATATTCTATTCTATTCCATTTCATATTCTATTCTATTCCATTCCATATTCCATTCCATATTCTATTCTATTCTATTCCATTCCATATATTTCCATTCTGTAATTCTATTCTATTCTATTCTATTCTATTCTATTCTATTCTATTCTATTCTATTCTATTCTATTCTATTTATTCTATTCCATGTTCTATTCCATTCCATGTTCTATTCTATTCTATTCTATTCCATTCCATATTCTATTCTATTCTATTCCATTCCATATATTTCCATTCTATTCTATTCTATTCTATTCTATTCTATTCTATTCTATTCTATTCTATTCCATTCCATTCCATTCCATTCCATTCCATATTCTATTCCATTCCATTCCATTCTTAGCTTCTGACTGATCATTAGTACCAGCAGTAGTACATTTCTTTCGGTATCCATTTACTGAAATACACTGTAAGATGTGCAAACCACAAATGAATACCTGAACAATACGCAAGCAACAATGAATATCACAGCACAGGGTGGATGGGCAGATAGCTCGCAATCCATCAATTTCTTTTAAATAAGATGGCTACGCTACCGTCAGAGCTTGCTTGCCGGGAAGGAGTTGTGACTGCAGAAAGGGGTACCTGCTTTATGCCAGACTTTAAAGACCAGAGTTTTCTGGGAATCCAACAGCAGCTCCTTGGAGAGTCTGCAAAAGAATCAGAGTCAAATCGGAAACACGTTTACACCACCGCTGGAGGAAATGTCACTTTCCAGCAGCTTGTTGGGAAAGCTTTTGGTGTACGGGCAGTCCTCGGCACATGACCCACCATTGAGCCCAACATTTCCATTGCTAAGCGAGACGGTTCTTAAGTGAGTCCTGCCCCCTTTTACGACTTTCCTGGCCACAGCTGTTCAGGACATCACTGCTGTGGTTAAGAGAGTCTGGCTTACTCTTTGGGGGGATCGCGTGACCCCGGGGGGACACCGCGACCGTCATAAACGTGAGTCAGTTGCCAAGCGTACAAATTTTGATCACCTGGCCGTGGGGCTGCTACAATGGTCGTAAGTGTGAAAAACGGTCCTAAGTTTACTTTTTTCAGTGCCTGAAGGCAGGACAAGAAGCAACGGATGGAAACTCATCAAGGAGAGAAGCAACCTGGAACTAAGGAGAAAATTCCTGACAGTCAGAACAATTAACCAGTGGAACTACCTGCTTCCAGAAGTTGTCAATGCTCTAACAGTGGATGTTTTTAAAAAGAGACCGGACAGCCCTTTGTCTGAAATGGTATGGGGGGGTCTCCTGCTTAAGCAAGGGGATGGACTAGAACAGGGCTTTTCAACCTTTTCACCCATTGTACCACTTTTAGGATATGGCAACATCCGAGGACCACCAGTCGCCTAGCAAGGGGTCAAAAATGTGATAACCTCCCCCCAAAAAGGAAAAAAGTGATAAAGTACAGGTAGTCCTCGACTTACAACAGTTCGCTTAGTGACTCTTTGAAGTTACAATGGCACTGAAAAAAGTGCCCCCCCAGCCACAGCCGAGCAAGACACCTGCCTCCCCACCCGGCCGCGCTCTTCCTCCTGTCCGAAGTTTTCATTGTTGTGAGCATTTCTGTTAAGGATTGGCAGCAGGGGTGGGGTGGGGGGTGTTTGGTTTTTATCCCCCCCCCATCTGCTGGGTGGTTGCAGCCGGTTTTGGTCACTTCACACGACCCTGGGACACTGTGACCATCATAAATATGAATCAGTGGCCAAGCATCTGAATGTAAATCACAAGACCCTGGAGAGGCTGCAACATTCCAGCTGATCGGCGCTTCTTCCGGGCTCAGCAGAAGCGCCAGGATCAGTGCTGAGCTCCAGCTGGAGCCTGGCGCTCATCCTGGTGCTTCTGCTGAGCCCTGACAGCCCCGAAGAAGCGCCAATCAGCTGGAAAGCGGGACTGATCCTGGCGCTTCCGCTGAGCCCTGACAGCCCTGCAGCTCCAGCCGTCTCTCGCTCAGGCTTGTGCGGTGCTGCCCCCGGTTCAGCTCATTCCCCTCCCCCATGACCCCTTTTCTAGGATGGTCGCGTACCCCCTGCCAGGTGCCAATGGACCACAGGTGGTACCTGTACCACTGGTTGAAAAGCCCTGGTCTAGATGACCTCCAAGGTCCCTTCCAACTCTATTTTTCTATTCTAATTGTGGTCATAAGCCGAGGAGCGTTCCCAGCCCTCTATAGATGAAGGTGGGAATGTTTAGAAAATCATAAAGGATAAACTTGGCTGGTCTAGAATCCTGGTTTCTATGGGCACAAAATAGTAACCATGATTGTATTTCCAGAACAACCTATAGGTCAGGTTTTTTTGCTGCTTTTCGGCCCTGTCTCAAAACACAGCAAAACATAATCTTGCTGTTATCAGCATTTTAAATATGCTGGCAGCTCACATTTCAATGATCTCGGTGTTTAATACTATGCCTCTCTACATATTATAAGGAAGGCAAAAACACAGACCCACATGCAACTCAGATGAGGGCCTGGAGACTAAAACATACAGAGAACGGCTGCGGGATTTGGGTTTGGCTAGTCTAGAAAAAAGAAGAAATAGGGGAGACATGATAGCAGTCTTCCAGTATCTCAGGGGCTGCCCCAAAAAAGAGGAGGGGGTCACATTATTCTCCAAAGCACCAGAGGGAAAGACAAGAAACAACGGATGGAAAGACATCAAGGAGAGAAGCAGCCTGGAATTAAGGAGAAACTTCCTAACAGTGAGGACAATTAACCGGTGGAACAGCTTGCCACCAGAAATCGTGAGCGTTCCATCACTGGAGGTTTTTAAGAAGAGACTGGACATTCACCTATCTGAGATGGTGTAGGTTCTCCTGTTTGAGCAGGGGGTTGGACTAGAAGACCTCCAAGGTCCCTTCTATTCTATTCTATTCTATTCTATTCTATTCTATTCTATTCTATTCTATTCTATTTTGTATTTCTCTCTTCTCTTCTCTTCTCCTCTCCTCTTCTCTTCTGTATTTCTTTTCTATTCTATTCTATTCTATTCTATTCTATATTTCTATTCTATTCTATTCTATATTTCTATTCTATTCTATATTTCTATTCTATTCTATTTTATTTTGTATTTCTCTTCTCTTCTATATTTGTATTCTATATTTCTATTCTATTCTATTCTATATTTCTATTCTATTCTATTTTGTATTTCTCTTCTCTTCTGTATTTCTATTCTATTCTATTCTATATTTCTATTCTATTCTATTCTATATTTCTATTCTATTCTATTTTATTTTGTATTTCTCTTCTCTTCTATGTATTCTATATTTCTATTCTATTCTATTCTATTCTATTCTATTCTATTCTATTCTATTCTATATTTCTATTCTATTCTATTTTGTATTTCTCTTCTCTTCTGTATTTCTATTCTATTCTATTCTATTCTATTCTATTCTATTCTATTCTATTCTATTCTATTCTATTCTATTCTATTCTATTCTATTCTATTTCCACACAAACACCATTTTTACATTTCACCGATATGAAAGGACACAAAAAGGAACGCAAAAACCTCATGAAGAGCTGCTACAGGCAGCCCTCCGTGTACAACAATCCGTTTAGTAACCTTTCAAAGTTACCACAGCACTGGAAAAAAGAAGAGTGACCAATTTTCAGACTGACGGCCGTTGCGGCAATCCCAGGGCCACGTGATCAAAATTCAAGACCTTTGGCAACCGGCTCGTATTTATGATGGACAATTCTGACGTCTTGCGTTATTTCCGACCGGATTATTTCGGGATGTCTTAACCTACCTTGTCTGCTGCTGAAAATCCCACACGGGGGAGTCCGTGTTTTCCACCGTGGCAGTGGTAAAAGGGTTATCGGCATCTGTGGCCACGAAGGACACGTAGCTACTGGGAGACGTCACACCCCGCTCTGCCAGAGGGCTCCCTGAAAACCGAGCAATTTAGATTATCAGTTTGCGTTCTGTGATAACTTCAACGACAAAGAAACAAAAAGTCTTTTAACCTGGGTGGTTTCTCAACGGCAGGAAAGCTGAAAAACTGCATTAATAGAAGGTAGAATCCTAGAGCTGGTAGGGACCTCAGAGGTCTTCTAGTCCAACCCTCCGCTCAAGGCAGGATACCGAAGGTGAAAGAGGTCTGGGTTGGGAACAATGTTATGATTCTGGCTTCATGCAAGGGGCTGACAGTGAAAAATCTGGACTTAACTAGCCACGTTTGGCGTTTACGTTTCTTGGGAAAAACAAAAGTTGACATTCTTCTGCCTCTAATCCAGGAGAGAAGCAACCTAGAACTAAGGAGAAACTTCCTGACAGTCAGAACAATTAACCAGTGGAACCACCTGCCTCCAGAAGCGGTGAATGCTCCAACACTGGACATTTTTAAGAAGAGACTGGACAGCCATTTGTCTGAAGTGGTATAGGGCAGTGGTGGCGAGCCTATGGCACGGGTGCCAGAGGTGGCACTCAGAGCCCTCTCTGTGGGCGCACGTGCTGTTGCCCCAGCCCCACCTCCCCCCCATGGCCCATTCCTTCCCAGCAGCCCCCCTGGAGAAAAGTCACCCCCAAGTGTGGCCCACACAGAGCAGCACAGCCAAGGACATGGCAGCCAGGCAGCGTAGAAAAGACTCTGCCCTCATGCCCCATCACGCATAGTTGATGCTGCGGGGCACGGGCAGAGGGCGTGGGCGCCATGGCGCTGCTGGGCTGCCTGGGTAATTTGCGGCGGGCCCTGGAGGCGGTGAGTGGCCCTGCAGGCAGGCGGGGTGGGGGCGGGGCAGGGGCTGGAGCAAGGGCGGGGCCAGTTTTTGGGCACTCGGTCTCTAAAAGGTTCGCCATCACTGGTATAGGGTTTCCTGCCTGAGCAGGTTGGACTAGATGACCTCCAAGGTCCCTTCCAAATTTGTTATTCTGTTATCCTTCCTTCCTTCCTTCCTTCTTTCCTTCATCACTGGAGGTTTTTAAGAAGAGACTGGACGACCATCAGTCTGAAACGGTGTAGGGTTTCCTGCCTGAGCAGGGGGTTGGACTAGATGACTTCCAAGGTCCCTTCCAACATTATTATTATTATGGATCATCGCACAGTCGGCCAGATGTTCAGACTGGATTTGGCATTTTGTCTACCTATCGAGTCCTTACCCAGGACCTGGGATAGGCAGATGTGGATGTTTGATGGTATTACAGATCTCGTCGCAGGATGGAAGCAGTTCCTAGTAAGGCCGCCTTTTGCAATTGACTAATAGCGAATTTGTCAATGCCAATGGTGTTCAAGTGGTGCCCCAGTTGTTTTGGGATTGCACCCAAGGAGCCTATACTATTGGTACTACCCTTGCTTGCTTTTGCCACAGTCTTTCTATTTCTATTTGTAGGTCTTTGTATTTTGTTATCTTCTCCAGTTCTTTCTCTTCTATTCTGCTGTCTCCAGGCACTGCCACGTCCACTATCCAGACTTTTTTGTCTTTCTTATCGACAATTGTTAAGTCTGGGGTGTTATGTTGCAGGTGCTTGTCTGTTTGAATTCTGAAGTCCCAGAGCAGTTTAATTTTATCATTTTCTATGACTTTCTCTATTTTATGATCCCACCAGTTTTTGCTTACAGGCAAATGATATTTTTTGCAGATCTTCCAATGCACCATTGTTGCTACTTTGTCATGCCGCTGCTTGTAATCAGTCTGTGCAATCTTCTTGCAATAGCTTACCAAGTGGTCCACTGTTTCTTCAGCTTCTTTGCATAGGCGGCACTTACTGTCTGTTGCTGTCTTCTCAATTTTGACTTTGTATGCATTTGTCCTTAAGGCTTGGTCTTGTGCAGCCAGAATTAGTCCCTCGGTCTCTTTCTTCAATTTTCCTGCTCTTAGCCATTGCCAGGTCCATTATTACTACTACTACTACTACTACTACTACTATTATTATTATTATTATTATAGCTGATTTCATCTTTACAAGATTCAGAAGGCAAATGGCCTATCCACTAACTGGGTTCAGCCTCTCTCTTCTGCCTTCAGATGTGATGCTGGTTTTGTTTTGCGGGTGTGTGTGTTCTCGACTCACAACCATTTGTTCAGTGGCTGCTCAGAGCGACAACGGCGCTCAAGCGTTTTTCTCACTTATGACCACAGCAGCATTCCCGAAGTCGTGGGATTAAAATTTGGACGGTGGGCAACCGACTTGTGTCTGTGACGGCTGCAGGTATCCCAGTGTCGTTGTGACCCCCTTTTTCGAACATCTGACAAGCAACGTCAATGGGGGAAGCCGGTCTCACTCAACAACTGTGTTACTGGTTCCAGCGATTCACTTAACAAACCGGGCGAGAAAGGGCATAAAATGGGGCAAAACTCGCTTAACGGATGTATTGCTTAGCAATGCAAATTTTCGGCTCAGCTGCGGTTGTTGAGTCAAGAATTTACAACAAGGGCCTTCAAACTTGGCAACTTTCAGACCTGTGGACTTCAACTCCCAGAATTCCTCAGCCAGCCAAACCGGGCCGCTTTAAGACTGATGGACTTCAACTCCCAGAATTCCTCAGCCAGCCCTCAAGGCTGGCTGAGGCATTCTGGGAGTTGAAGTCCACCAGTCTTAAAAGCGGCCAAGTTTGAAGACCCCTGATTTACGACCTCTTTGTTTCTGTAGTTGCATTTCCCTGCAGATTCCCCTCTAGTGCCCAGGGTGCTACAGGGGAGTAATACCCAGATAATAATATTAAGACTTTTTCCTAGGACATTAATTCTGTTTTCCTGTCCTGGCTGGCCTTTTGACTCCTGTTTCTTTTGCACCAATGGCTGTCCTTTCCCAGCATCTGCCCACTGTACCTTCAACTAATGCATTTTCTCATCCTTGTCCAAAGAAAGTTATTATATAAAAATCAGCAAATCTACCCACTTCTGGTTTCAACTGCAAAATCTTGGACGCTCTGTAATAAAACTCTATAGGCTATGGCCTTGACCAATATAGAATAAAATAGAATAGAATAGAATAGAAATTCAGAATAGAATAGAATAGAAATACAGAATAGAATACAGTATAATAGAAAATACAGAATAGAATAGAATAGAAAATAAAGAATAGAATAGAACAGAAATACAGACTAGAAATATAGAATAGAAAAGAATAGAAATACAGAACAGAACAGAATAGAAATACAGAATAGAAATACAGAATAGAAGAGTAGAAACACAGAACAGAACAGAATAGAAATACAGAATAGAAATACAGAATAGAAATATAGAATAGAAATACAGAATAGAAAAGAGTAGAAATACAGAACAGAATAGAACAGAATAGAAATACAGAATAGAAATACAGAATAGAAATACAGAATAGAAAAGAGTAGAAATACAGAACAGAATAGAACAGAATAGAAATACAGAATAGAAATACAGAATAGAATAGAAATACAGAATAGAGTATAGAATAGAATATAGAATAGAATAGAATAGAATACAATAGGAAAATAGTATGTGATGAGAATAGACTAGACTAGAATAGAAACACAGAATAGAAATACAGAATAGAATAGAATAGAATAGAATGAAATAGAAACAGAAATAGAATGGAACCGAATAGAATAGAATACAGAACAGAATAGGGAATAGAATTAGAATTAGAATAGAGTAGAATAGACTAAAACAGAATTAGAATACAAATATTTCAAGCTAATGATAAAGAATAAAGATTGGAGATACAAAAAACTAAGATACTGAAACAAGCTCTGACTCTGAATGATCACAAAACAGATGGTTGTAAGTCGAGAACCCCTTGTATAAAATCCTTTTATTTTCTGATCGGTCTCTCTTCCCCAGCCCTGCGTGAGAACACTGGAAGCTTTTAAGAAGAGACTGGACAGCCATTTGTCCGAAACGGTGTAGGGCTTCCTGCCTGAGCAGGGGGTTGGACTAGATGACCTCCAAGGTCCCTTCCAACTGTATTCTATTCTAAGAGACTGGACAGCCATTTGTCTGAAACAGTGTAGGACTTTCTGCCTGAGCAAGGGGTTGGACTAGATGACCTCCAAGGTCCCTTCCTACTCTTATTCTATTCTAAGAGACTGGACAGCCGTTTGTCTGAAACGGTGTAGGGCTTCCTGCCTGAGCAGGGGGTTGGACTAGATGATCTCCAAGGTCCCTTCCTACTCTTATTCTATTCTAAGAGACTGGACAGCCGTTTGTCCGAATCGGTACAGGGTTTCCTGCCTGAGCAGGAGGTTGGACTAGATGACCCCCCGAGGTCCCTTCCCACTTTTATCACTACTATTACTAGAAACGGCCGCTTTTGTTGGTGCTGACCCCAGCTGAGCTGCCAGTTGTCAAGCTTGGCCTGTCTTGAATAACTTGGGAGAAAACAGACGTGTGAAAAAAATCAGCGACGACGTACACTTTGGGCTCCCCTGCAATGCGATTGGGCATGCTAATAAAACCAAACGCAAGAATTTGCTGAAGCGGTGGGTGGCTCTTCCTGAAGGCAGAGGACAAACTAAAATTAAAAAAAATAAAATAAAAAAGGTAGGAGGAAGGTGTCAGCGGTGCAAAGAGGAGGGAAGTCGTACTTTGAGCGAGGGGAGGAAACTCTGAAAATAATTTCCCAACTACTCTTTAACCTGCTCTGGAAGCCAGCTTGGGGGAAATATGGGGAAGGCGCTCAATGGATTCGTCTGGTTGAATCCGGCGGGGCTGGCCTTCGGCACGAAGTTTTGGAGCGCATCGGGACGGAACAGAGCACAAGGGCCAAGAAAACACCCTGCGGGGGAGGAAATTCTAGGAATAAGGTCCGCCCGGCATCAAAAGCAGAACAAAGGCTGCCCCCCTTGATTCCCACCTTGGCTGAATTGTAAACGCCTGCATTTCATTCCATTCCATTCCGCTCCGATCTACTCTGCTTTGTTCTTTTATCATACTCAATAGCTTACCCCAAATGCTGAGTTCTAGTCCTGTCTCAGGCACTGACACCAGCTGGGTGACTTTGGGCCAATCACCAGGAGACGGTGAGTTCTAGTCCCACCTTAGGCATGAAAGCCAACTGGGTGACTTTGGGCCAATCACCAGGAGACGATGAGTTCTAGTCCCGTCTTAGGCATGAAAGCCGGCTGACTTTGGACCAATCACCAGGAGACGGTGAGTTCTAGTTCCGCCTTAAACATGAAAGTCGGCTGAATGACTTTGGACCAATCACCGGGAGACGGTGAGTTCTAGTCCCACCTTAGGCATGAAAGCCAACTGCGTGACTTTGGGCCAATCACCAGGAGACGGCGAGTTATAGTCCCACCTTAGGCATGAAAGCCAACTGGGTGACTTTGGGACTATCACCTGGAGACACTAAATTCTAGTCCTGCTTTAGCCATGAAAAGTAGCTGGGTGACTTTGGGCCAATCACCAGGAGACGGTGAGTTCTAGTCCTGCTTTAGCCATGAAAGCTATCTGGGTGACTTTGGGTCAATCACCCAGGAGATGGCTGCCCCCTTCTACTTCCAGCCTGGCTGAATTGCAAACGCTTGCATTTTATTTTATCACTGTATTGTATTGTACGCATAGTCCTTCAGTTATGACCACCATGGAGCCCAAAATTTCTGTTGCTTCAGCGAAACATTTGCTAAGTGAGCTCTGCCCCATTTTCCAACCTTTCTCGCCACAAGTGTTAAGCGAATCTGGCTTCCCCATCGACTTTGCTTGTCACAAAGTCCCAAAAGGGGATCACGTGACCCAGGGACACTGCGACCGTCATAAATATGAGTCAGTTGCCAAGCGTGTGAATTTTGATCCTGTGACCACAGGGACGATGCAACGGTCGTTACGTATGAAAAACAGCCCTAAGTCCCTTTTTTTTTCAGTGACGTCGGAACTCTGAACAATCATTAAAGAAATTGTTGTAAGTCGGGGACTCTCTGAATATGATATGTAGCTAACGTATATAAATAACAAAACCCCTTTAGTTTTTTTTTTTTAAATTATATGAACTGTAGGCCACGAGTTGGACATGCCTCTTTTAAGGCTTATCTGAATATATTAGAAATATATTTTTCCGATGTTTCAAAAATATTATTAAAGGCCATTCGAATGATGAATTTGAAGGCCACAGCGTAAAGAAAAAAAAAAAAGATTAGGTTAGGATGAGGATTATATCCTAGTTCAGAGGTAGGCAACTTTGGCTCTTTTATGACTCGGGGACTTCAACTCCCAGAATTCCTCAGCCAGAATGGAGGAACTATGGCCCCTTCATGACTCATGGACTTCAACTCCCAGAATTCCTTAGCCAGCGTGGGGGAACTATGGCCCCTTCATGACTCGCAGACTTCAACTCCCAGAATTCCTCAGCCAGCATGGGGGAACTATGGCCCCTTCATGACTCGCGGACTTCAACTCCCAGAATTCCTGAGCCAGCATGGGGGAACTATGATCCCTTCATGACTCGTGGACTTCAACTCCCAGAATTCCTGAGCCAGCATGGAGGAACTATGGTCCCTTCATGACTCGTGGACTTCAACTCCCAGAATTCCTGAGCCAGCATGGGGGAACAATGGCCCCTTCATGACTCGTGGACTTCAACTCCCAGAATTCCTCAGCCAGCGTGGGGGAACTATGGCCCTTTCATGACTCGCGGACTTCAACTCCCAGAATTCCTCAGCCAGCGTGGGGGAACTATGGCCCCTTCATGACTCGCGGACTTCAACTCCCAGAATTCCTCAGCCGGCATGGCTCAGCTTGGAAACCTCTCTTTCCCCTCAGCATGGCTGGCTCAGGAATTCTGGGAGCTGAAGTCCGCAAGTCATAAAAGAGCCAAGGTTGCCTACCTCTGTCCTAGTTGGAGGATTGCAGAGGGCACCAACAGCTATCCATCCAGAAGTAGGGGGTTGGACTAGATGACCTCCAAGGTCCCTTCCAGCTTTTTTATTATTATTATTATTACTACTACTACTATTATTATTATATTATTATTCCACTTGACCTTAATAATAATAATAGTAGTAAAGTTGGAAGGGATCTTGGAGGTCATCTAGTCCAACCCCCTGCTCGGGCAGGAAACCCTACACCATTTCGGACAAATGGCTGTCCAGTCTCTTCTTAAAAACTTCCAGTGTTGGAGCATTTACTGCTTCTGGAGGCAGGTTGTTCCACTGATTAATTGTTCTCACTGTCAGAAGTTTCTCCTTAGTTCTAGGTTGCTTCTCTCCTTGATTAGTTTCCACCCGTTGCTTCTTGTCCTGCCTTCAGGTGCTTTGGAGAATAGCTTAATTCCCTCTTCTTTATGGCAGCCCCTGAGATATCGCCTTTAGCATACGATACTTAAACGAATGGAGTCAAGGATCGTCCTTGCTTAAAGGTTCCAGCTGAGGCAGGACTGACAACCGGCTTACCTTTTAAGCTTAGGTGCATGGCTCTTTCCACGAGAACGCTCGCGGCGAACGTGTTCTCCAGATCACTCACAGGTGGCTTTTCCTGTGGGAGCTCGTCGACGGGAGGATTCGCCTCCGTGCGGACTTCCACTTGCTGTTCTGCTGCCTTCTTTTCTTCAACGCTGTTGCTGTTGCTGCTATCCCGGTCATCTTCGGAGTTCCCAGGCCCGCCCGATGAACCAGCAGGTGTCACCGCAATGTGAACGCGTAGCCCGGCTCCGCCCAGGTTGGCAGCGTTTCGTCGGAACAAGGGAAAGACACCTGCAGACAAGGGGAGGAAGGGGAGGCTCGTTCAAGATTGCAGTTCTCGCCCCGCTGAGAAGAAGCTGCTCGGTTTTCGAACGAGGAACCAACCCACAGGTTGACTTTGCCGTTGGTTCACGGGGCCATAAGATTTACCTTAAATTGAACCAACTTTTACAGGTAGTCCTTGACTTATGACCACAGTGGAGCCCAACCTTTCCACTGGTAAGCGAGGCAGTCGTTAAGGGAATTTTACGACCTTTCTTGCCATCGTTCAAAGTTTCAACAGGACTGAACAAAAAGGGACTTAGGACTGTTTCTCACACTTACGACCGTCGCAGCTTCCCAATGGTCACGCGATCGGAATTCGGACGCTTGGCAACCGGCTCGCATTTATGAAGGTTGCAGTATCCTGGGGTCACGTGATCCCCTTTTGTGACCTTTTGACAATCAGAGCTAAGGGGGAAGCCATATTCGCTTAACAAACCGCGTTACCAACTTAACAGCTGCAGTGATTCGCTTAACAACGGTGACAAGAAAGGTGGTAAAACGGGGCAGGGCTCTCAGCTGTCTTGCTTTGCAGCAGAAATTTTGGTCGCAAGTTGAGGATTACCTGTGCTTTTCAGAACAGGGCTTTTCAACTGTGGTCCATTGGCACCTGGCAGGGGGTACGCGACCATCCCAGAAAAGCAGGGGAGGAGAATGAGCTGAACCGGGGGCAGCACCGCACAAGCCTGAGTGAGAGACGGCTGGAGCTGCAGGGCTGTCGGGGCTCAGCGGGAGCGCCAGGATCAATGCCGCTTTCCAGCTGATCGGCGCTTCTTCGGGGCTGTCAGGGCTCAGCGGAAGCACCAGGATCAGCGCCAGGATCCAGCTGGAGCTCGGCGCTGATCCTGGTGCTTCTGCTGAGCCCAGAAGAAGCGCCGATCAGCTGGAATGTTGCAGCATCTCCAGGGTCTCGTGATTTACATTCAGATGCTTGGCCACTGATTCATATTTATGACGGTCACCGTGTCCCAGGGTCATGTGAAGTGACCAAAACCTGCTGCAACCACCCAGCAGACGGGGGGAATAAAAACCAAACATCCCCCACCCCACCCCTGCTGCCAATCCTCAACAGAAATGCTCACAACAATGAAAACCTCGGACAGGAGGAAGAGCATCGCCAGGTGGGCAGGCAGGTGTCTTGCTCGGCTGTGGCTTGGGGGGCACTTTTTTCAGTGCCATTGTAATTTCGAACAGTCACTAAGCGAACTGTTGTAAGTCCAGGACTACCTGTACTTTATCACTTTTTTTTTCCTTTTTTTTTTGTGGTCATCAAGTTTTTGACCCCTTGCTAGGCGACGGGTGGTCCTCGGATGTTGCCATGTCCTAAAAGTGGTACAATGGGTGAAAAGGTTGAAAAGCCCTGTTCCAGAACCAGGCTAGTGACTACTTTTAAAACTGCTCTAAACATACCACTGACTGTTCTCTTCTTTCGTGGCTTGTCTGCCAGAGATGCCAGGTCCACGTACGCTGATCCGATCAAGCGGTCGGTATCCCGCGGTCTTTCCGTATCACCGTCTTTGCCGTAAGCTCGCCACACCTGGAGTTCCAGTTTTTCTTCCCTGAAATACCAGAATAACGCCGGACTTGACCGGAGCTCCATATGGTTGGGATTCTTAAATGTCACGGTCACGTGTTTTTCGCCTTCTGTTGTTTTCGGCCTCCTAAGTGACGTCCAGGCGGCTTCTTGATCGTACAGTTTATAGCGAAGGTAGCAATAGACACTTTTATTTAAGTGGGTCTGTCCTGCGAGTAGCATGGTCTGTAGTGGTAGCCACAGCCGCGGAGTAGAAACAGTCACATGGACCGGTGTTGAAGGGGAGTGGCCGTCGCTCTCGCTGTCCTCCGGCAGATCGTCAGAGTAGGGTTCCTTCCAATTCCAGCCTAGAAGATTCGCAGTCTCCAGAACACGCTCTCGGTCTCCGGGGTGAACAAACGCAACGGAAAGGTCCAAGCCTCCGACGACGCTTTGCATGACGCTTGCACACCGCGAGGCGGAGAGGTCCTCTGGGAGAATGACAGGGTACCAACCTCTGAGACCTGTAAAGGAAACACAAAGAGAAGGAGTTCCAGATGAAAAAAAGAAAGAAAGAAAGAAAGAAAGAAAGAACAAAAGAAAGAAAGAAAGAAAGAGGAAGGAAAAGAAAGAGAAAGGAAAAAAGGAAGAAAGAAGAAAGGAAAAGAGAAAGAAAAAAAGAAAGAAAGAAGGAGGGAGGAATCAAAGGTAGGAAAAGAAAGGAAGAAAGAAGAAAGTAAAAGAGAGAAAGAAAGAAAGGAAACAAACAAAGGAAGGAAAAGAACGAGAAAGGAAGAAAAAGAGAAAGAAAAAGAAAGAAAGGAAAGAGAGAGAGAGAAAAGAAAGAGAGAAAGGAAAAAAGGAAAGAAAGAAAGGAAGGAAGAAAAAGAGAAAGAAAAAGAAAGAAAGGAAAGAGAGAAAAGAAAGAGAGAAAGGAAAGAGAGAAAAGAAAGAGAGAAAGGAAAAAAGGAAAGAAAGAAAGAAAGAGAAAGGAAGGAAGGAAAGAAAGAGAGAGGGAGAAAGGAAACAAAGGAAGGAAAAGAAAGAAAGGGTGGAAGAAAGGAATGAAAGAAAGAGGGAGGGAGGAAGTAAACAAAGGAAAGAAAAGAAAGAGAAAGGAAGGAACAAAGGAAAGAGAAAGAAAGAGAAAGAAAAAAGAAAGAAAGAAAGAAAGAAAGAAAGAAAGAAAGAAAGAAAGAAAGAAGGAGGGAAGGAGGCAGGGAGGAAGGAAGGAAGGAAGGAAGGAAGGAAGGAAGGAAGGAAGGAAGGAAGGAAGGAAGGAAGGAAGGAAGGAAGGAAGATCTATCTTTCATGCTACATCACTTATTTACTTACTGGTTCCAATTTGTTATCGTCCAACTCTGATGAACTTTGAGTGGGGTAATAAACCACAAAACAATCTATTTTTTTAAAAAAAATGCAAAACACAAAACCACCCAGGCAGCGTGGACTAATTCTTAAAAGCAACACAAATTAAACAAAACAACGCGGGTACCAACGGAAGAGAATTATCTGTAGCTGAGCGTTGAGGTAGGTGCTCTCTGCTGCTCCGCGAGCTCCACGGTTTTCTTCCAGAGGTTTCATGACTCAAGTAGGCAATTATTTGTAAAAAATAATAAAGACTTGATGCAAATTAAACACATAATAACGACGCAGGGCGCATCAGGTGCGCCGGGGGAATCTATGCCAAGACCCTCCCGGCCTCAGATGCCCCCTTGCACCGAGTTGCAACACCAGGCTTGTGATAAGCGTAGAGGTGACGGGTGTAACGTGGCGTCTTTACCTGATCTCCGAATTAACAGGTCTCTGGCAGGAACGCGTACGGTTCCCAGCAGGCAATCTTTCAAAGTCTGGGTTTCCCTTGGAGCTGCAGGAGTAAGTAACAACGATGACGTAAATTTCCCATCAGAATAATTGGGATTCACCTCCCCCCTGGAAGGCATCAATCTAGAGCAGTGGTTCTCAACCTTTTTAATGCAGCGACCCCCAACCGGTCGTAAGTCGAGAACTACTCAACTGGTGCAGCACTGTTTGCAGACTGGGACTTTGGGCGGGCTCAGCAGGGCAGAGACAGCCTGGACAATTCCTATTGGCTTTGGAAAGCCAATAGAATTAGACTCTGTTCAAGAGAGTCTATTCTATTGGCTTTCAAAAGCCAATAGAATAAAAGGGAGCTAAGGAAAAGGTGAAAAAAATGGCGGACTGCGTTGTTTGGCGACCCCCATGAAATGGTCGTTCGACCCCAAATGGGGTCCTGACCCACAGGTTGAGAACCACTGATCTAGAGCACAGCTCTCCAAACATAGCTACTATCTGGACTTCAACTCCCAGAATCCCACAGCCACCTGACTGGGCGCACGTGCAACCGGGGTCTGAATTTATACCTGTCCTCGTGCATCTTGCGGTCACAGGACCAAAAGGGAAGATGGCTTCATTGAAAACCGTCATTTACGTCCAGTTTGGGGCAAAAACGCTCCCGAGCAAACACCGAGTCCGCTGAACGACCGCACCCTTTGCTTAATGACCGCTGTAAAATCAACTCGGTCACACGATGGCTCGTTTTACGACTGTTGCCATTGCTCTGCCATAATTGGCAGCCTCCGTTATGGTTGTAACTTGAGGACTATATATATATATATATATATATATATATATATATATATATATATATAAGCAGAAGCACGAAGCCGAAGACACCAGCCTAAAGATGACGAGTGGGACCTCGTCAAAACATCGCCAAGATACTCTCAATCTTACACGGGAAAAGACCCGAATACGCCAAGACCTGCATACCTGTACCCATGAAAATCTACAAACACACACACACACGTTTTCTGAGGTTTTTGCGGGTGTTTTATGTAGGTCTTTGGTTATTCGGGTTTTCTCTCGTGTAAAATTGGAAGTGTCTTGGTGACATTTCGACGAAGTCCCATTCGTCATCTTCAGGCTGGTGTTTTCGGCTTTGTGCTTCTAGGAGCAACATTGCTCCTAGAAGCACAAAGCCGAAAACACCAGCCTGAAGATGACGAATGGGACTTCGTCGAAACGTCGCCAAGACACTTCCAATTTTACGCGGGAGAAAACCCGAACAACCAAAGACCTATATATATATATATATATATATATATATATATATATATATATATATATATATATATATATATATGTTTTCTGAGGGGAGCCCTCGACTTACTATCGTTCGTTTAGTGATACTTCGAAGTTACAATAGTGCCGAAAAAAGGGACTGACCACCATTTTCACCCCTATGACCGTCACAGCATCCATGTCGCGGTCATGTGATCAAAATCTGGACACTGGGCAACAGACTCGTACTTATGACAGTTGCAGCATCCCGGGGTCACATCTTTGGCGACCTTCCGACATGCGAAGTCAATGGAGGACGCCGGATTCACTTAACGACCGTTTCACTAACTTAACAACGCAGGCATTCACTTAATATATGTGGCAGAAAAGGTCGTAAAATGGGACAAAACTCAACTTAACAAACGTCTCGCTTAGCAACATAAATTCTGGGCTAAATTGTGGTCGAAAGTCGAGGGCTACCTGTATTCCTTGACATGACAGCTAGGGGGAACTGAAACCATTAAGAGCCCTTGGCAGTGCCACATGGGCCAGGTAGTGCCAACCAAGCAGAATCCTCTCTGCAAATGTCTCCTCTCGTATCTCAGTCAAGGGAAGGGAAGTTGCACTAAAGGACAGGCGGTCCTCGACTTACGACTGCAATTGGGTCCAAGCTTTCTGTTGCTAAGTGAGTTTTGCCCTATTTTATGACTTTTCTTGCCACTGTTGTTAAGTAAATCACCACTGAATCACGTGGCTGTTCAGCGAATCCGACTTCCCCCGTTGACTGTGCTTGTCAGAAGCTCGCAAAAGGGGATCACCTGACACCCCAGGGACACAGCGACTGTCGTAAAAACGAGTCGGTTGCCAAATATCTGAATTTTGATCACGTGACCCCTGGGGAGGATGAAAGGGTCATTAAGTGTGAAAAACAGGTCACGAGCCATTTCTTTCCACTGCCGCTGTGAATGGTCACTAAATGAATTGTTGTAAATTGAGGACGGCCTATATACTGCAAGGTTCACCATCGATGCATCCAGGCCACCCAGCTTTGGGGCTAAGTTGTGCAGTTCGACAACCGGACCCACTCCGTTTGTCGCACCTGGGTTCAGGGGCTGGTGATAGAGCTGGAACACCATCTCGGACCGCTGCAGGAGCTCCCCAAGGCAACAGGCTTCTCCGCTGCTCCTCTGGACCACGAGACGGCAGGGGAGCTCCACGTGGTGCCCGAACGTGGGACAGAACGAGCGAGCCACGGTTCTCGTCCTGCGTCGCTCGGCCTCCGGAAGGAAGGGGAGGTGTATCGACACGTAGGTGTTGAGCCCAATTTCCGCACTGTATTGGAACGAAGGGTACTTTTCGGCCACCGCCCTAAGCGACGAGAAAAAAACATTGTATTCTTAATGTATTTATTTGTACAGGTCGTCCCCGACTTACATCCGCTCATTTAGTGACCATTCCAAGTGACAACGCTCATAGACTTATGAACCTTTTTCGCACTTACGATGTTGTGACATCACCACGGTCAGTTCGAAGTTACAACAGCGCCGATAAACGTGACTTATGACCATTTCCACGCCTACGACCGTCGCAGCATCCCTGCCACAGAAATTTTGGGCGCCATCGTGGTCGCATGTCGTTAAGTGAATCATTGCGGTTGTTAAGTTGGTAACTGGTCGCTAAGAGAATCCAGCTTCCCCGTTGACTTTGCTTGTCAGAAGGTCACAAAAGGGGGAACGCTCGTGTGACCCCGGGACGCTGCGACCGTCATAAATGCGGGTCAGTCGCCAAGCGTCTGAATTTTGATCACTTGACCACGGGGAGGCTGCAACGGGTTGTAAGGTTGAAAAACGATAAGGAGCCACTTTTTCCAGTGCTCTTGTACCTTCGAACCGTCACTAAGTGAACCGTTGTAAGTCGAGGAGCCTCTGTATTGAGCTTCCAACTCCTCCTTACCTGGCTGCGGCTTGCAATCCGGCCGCTGCATGGATTTGGACAGAGAGGGAAACGGTCTGAGCCTCTAGCAGGCTTTCGTTTACTTTCAAAGCCTGTCGGTACTTTACGCTCATTTGCAGCAAACCTGGAAAAAAAGGACAGGGTGTTGTCATAAAAGGGCTACGTTTGAAGACCCCCCTGCCTTAACAGATCAAACTTCAACTCCCAGAATTCCTGAGCCAGCATGGGGGAACTATGGCCCCTTCATGACTTGTGGACTTCAACTCCCAGAATTCCTCAGCCAGCATGAGGGAACTATGGCCCCTTCATGACTCGTGGACTTCAACTCCCAGAATTCCTCAGCCAGCATGGCTCAGCTTGGAAACCTCTCCCTTTCCCCTCAGCATGGCCGGCTCAGGAATTCTGGGAGTTGAAATCCACTCTTCTGAAAGTTGCCAAGGTTGAGACACCCTGATCTAGAGAGAGAAAGATGACTAGAGCAGTAGTTCTCTACCTCAGCAACTTTAAGATGGCTGGACTTCAACTCCCAGAATTCGTGAGCCAGCCATGCTGAGGGGAAAGGGAGAGGTTTCCATGCTGAGCCATGCTGGCTGAGGAATTCTGGGAGTTGAAGTCCACAAGTCATGAAGGGGCCATAGTTCCCCCATGCTGGCTCAGGAATTCTGGGAGTTGAAGTCCGCAAGTCATGAAGGGGCCATAGTTCCCCCATGCTGGCTGAGGAATTCTGGGAATTGAAGTTCCCGAGTCATGAAGGGGCCATAGTTCCCCCATGCTGGCTGAGGAATTCTGGGAGTTGAAGTCCGCGAGTCATGAAGGTGATAATAGTATATATAGTATGTTTTAGGTGTGTGTCATGTATGTGTTTCACTTTAAGAGCGGGCAACTAAATTTCATTGTTGATGTGTGCCGTTGTGCCCACAGTAAAAAAAATGACAATAAAGGTTATCTTATCTTATCTTATCTTATCCTATCCTATCCTATCTTATCTTATCTTATCTTATCTTATCATCTTATCTTATCTTGCCACGATCAACCCCCACCTTAGCTCTGGAGCCTTCTCCTACCTGAGGACCGAGGATGAACTTCTCCAGAGCTGCCGATTCTCGGCATCACCGGCAGGCGGAAGGTCTGGACCCCCACTTCCTGACGGTGCTGCATGGTGACCATGGCACAAAGGCGCGAGAGGGGCAAGCTCGCCCGGGCCACCATCTGATCGCGGACGTTGGGGTAGTAGTACCTGCGGAAGGGAGGAAAGCGAACGGTTGCAAGCTACAATGCAGGTAGAGAAACGAGAGGAAGCAAAACGGGATAGGAAGCGAAGTGGCTCGGTCAAGGGCAAAACGATAGAGCAGTTGGCCAGAGAGAATATTTGTGGCTCAAATTTGAATTGTGTGTCTGTGGAGGGGGTCCTTGGTGCTCTCTGAGCTGGGTGTCTTTCTTGCAGACGTTTCAAGACCTAACATCAGCAGTGCTAGAAGGCAGTTGGGTTTGTGGAGAGGAGGGGGAGGAGGAGAAAGGACTGTGGGGTCCTTGGTGCTCTCTGAGCTGGGTGGTTTTCTTGCAGACCAACTAGATAACAACATCAGAGCTAGAAGGGGGGGTGGAGAGGAGGAGGAGGAGGAGGAGGAGGAAGAGGAGGAGGAAGAGGAGGAGGAGGAGGAGGAAGAGGAGGAGGAAGAGGAGGAGGAAGGACTGTGGGGTCCTTGGTGCTCTCTGAGCTGGGTAGTTTTCTTGCAGACCAACTAGATAACAACATCAGAGCTAGAAGGGGGGGTGGAGGGGGGTGGAGAGGAGGAGGAGGAGGAGGAGGAGGAGGAGGAGGAGGAGGAGGAGATGGAGGAAGGACTGTGAGGTCTCAGGTGCTGAGCTTGGTGGTTTTCTTGCAGACGTTTCATGACCCAACTAGGTAACAACATCAGAGCTAGAAGGGACGGGGGTGGGTGGAAACGAGGAGGAGGAGGAGGAGGAGGAGGAGGAAGAGGAGGAGGAAGAGGAGGAGGAAGGACTGTGTGGGGGGTCCTTGGTGCTCTCTGAGCTTGGTGGTTTTCTTGCAGACGTTTCATGACCCAACTAGGGAACATCATCAGTGCTAGAAGAGAGTGGGGTTTGTGGAGTGGAGTTAGGAGGAGGAAGGGAGGAAGAAGAGGAGGAGGAGGACTGTGTAGTCTTTGTCTGAGCCTAGTGGGTTTCTTGCAGATGTTTCACAACCCAATTAGGGAACATCGCCAGTGCTAGGAGGGCACTAGCCAACTCCACCCTCACTCACACTGATGCTAGCTAGTTGGGTCATGAAACGTCTGTAAGAAAACAACCCAGCTCAGAGAGCGCCAAGGATCCCACAATCCTCCTCCTCCTCTTCCCGGCACTGATGACGTTCCCTAGTTGGGTCATGAAACGTCTGCAAGAAAATCGCCAAGCTCAGAGAGCACCAAGGATCCCACAGTCTGTCCCTTCCTTCCTTCCTTCCTTCCTTCCTTCCTTCCTTCCTTCCTTCCTTCCTTCCTTCCTTCCTTCCTTCCTTCCTTCCTTTCTTCCTTCCTTCCTTCCTCTTCCTCCTCCTCCCTTCTAGCACTGATGATGCTACCTACCTGGGTCGTGAAACGTCTGCAAGAAAACCACCCAACTCAGAGGGCACCCAGGACCCCCGCAGATCTCCTCCTCCCCTCCCCCCTTTGAGGACTGGCTAAAAGACCTGGGTAGGTTTAGCTTTCAGAAAAGACAATTGAGGGGAGATAGGACAGGAATTGGGAGATCGGTCACGTCTGAGGATCCATTTCCAGGCTCCGGTCCTCCTCAGCCCCACGTGATGCAAACGGGGAGAGAGAGAGACACAAGCGGTGAGTGGGCTGCAAGACAGGTCTAAGCTACGTACCTGCACCAGATTTCAAAATGAATCCCTCCACCTTCTCCCGCTAGGCTCTGGGCAGAGAAAGCCCCGAGTAGCAACCGCTGAACTGGGACATCCGCTGGTACCAGCAGAGTGTGACGATGTTCCTCGTGGAAGGCGGGATCGGGGACGCACAATGTGGTGGAGGTGCGGAAAGCCTTTAACTCGAGGCCTGAAGGAGAAAATAAAACTCTAGTTTCAGTCAAGTAGCACAGGTGCCCCCAGCCTTTTGGGCCCCAGGGACCAGTTCCATGGACAGAGGTTTTCCCGCGGACCGCAGGGGGCGTGCTTTTGCACGCCGCCTGCATCCCACGGATGGGGGTTCGCTTGTTTGCGCGGATCAATTGCTAGCAGGCTGCAGACCGGTGTTGGTCCAGGGGGACCCCTGAAGAGAGAAAGACAGAGAGAAGTGCAAGGGAATAAGGCCACAGAACAGATCCAGTTTTGGTCACCACGATGTAAAAAAGATGTTGAGACTCTGGAAAGAGTGCAGAGAAGAGCAACAAAGATGATCAGGGGACTGGAGGCTAAAATATATGAGGAACGGTTGCTGGAATTGGGGATGTCTAGTTTAATGAAGAGAAGGACGAAGGAGGACAGGATAGCAGCCTTCCAGTATCTCAGGGGCTACCCCAAAGGAGAGGGAGTCAAGCTATTCTCCAAAGCCCCTGAAGGCAGGACAAGAAGCAACGGATGGAAACTCATCAAGGAGAGAAGCAACCTGGAACTAAGGAGAAACTTCCTGACAATTAGAACAATTAACCAGTGGAACAACCTGCCTCCAGAAGCGGTGAATGCTCCAACACTGGAAGTTTTTAAGAAGAGACTGGACAGCCATCTGTCCGAAATGGTACAGAGTTTCCTGCCTGAGCTGGGGGTTGGACTAGAGGACCTCCAAGGTTCCTTACAGCTTTATTATTATTATTATTATGGAGCAGTGGTTCTCAACCTGTGGGTCGGGACCCCATTTGGGGTCGAACGACCATTTCACGGGGGTCGCCAAACAAGGCTGTCCGCCATTTTCCCCCCCTTTTCTTTGGCCACGCCCCTGGCACCCGGTGATGTATAAGTGGTTGGGGGGGTCACCACAACATGGGGAACTGTATTATGGGGTCGCGGCATTAGAAAGGTTGAGAACCACTAATCTGGAGAGTTATATTTAATTTGTAGTAAACATAGACATGTCCTCAAGGTCAGTCGTGCTATCTACGCGCAGCTTGTGCTTTGAATGAGGCGCACTAGAGGTTTTCCAAAATAGACTGGATAACCATTTGACTGGGACGGCCTGAGACTCCTGCCTTGAGTAGGAAGGCTGGACTAGAAGACCTCTAAGGGCCCCTCCAGCAGGATACAGAATGCCGTACTGGTATACTAGGTGTGTATTCTGCCATGTCTCCTAGAGTTTCCAGATGCTGTCCCTGGATTCTGCCCACTCCACCTCTTTTTACTCTCAACACTCTTGTGGAAAGCAAGGACGCTATCCTGGATCAGCCCACAATCCCTATCACAGTGGGGTCCTGGGTGCTCTTGGAACTGGGTTGTTTTCTTGAACATGTTGTATGACCCAAGTAGCTAACGTCATCGGTGGTAGAAGGGAGGGAGATTTGTGGAGAGGAGGAGGAGGAGGAGGATTGTGGGGTCCTTGGTGCTTTCTGAGCTGGGTGGTTTTCTTGCAGACGTTTCATGACCCAACTAGAGAACATCATCAGTACTAGAAGGGAGGAGGAGGAGGAGGAGGAGGAGGAGGAAGAGAGAGGAAGGAAGGAAGGAAGGAAGGAAGGAAGGAAGGAAGGAAGGAAGGAAGGAAGGAAGGAAGGAAGGAAGGAAGGAAGGAAGGAAGGACTGGTGGGGTCCTGGGTGCTCTCTGAGCTTGGCTGTTTTCTTGCAGATGTTTCCTGACCTAACTAGGAAACATCATCAGTGCTAGAAGGGAGGAGGAGAAGGAGGAGGAGGAGGAGGAGGAGGAGGAGGAGGAGGAGGAGGAGGAGGAGGAGGAGGAGGAGGAGGAGGAGGAAGAAGAAGAAGAAGAAGAAAAGGACTGTGGGATCCTTGGTGCTTTCTGAGCTTGGCAGTTTTCTTGTAGACATTTCATGACCCAACTAGGGATCATCATCAGTGCTAGAAAGGAGGAGGAGGAGGAGGAGGAGGAGGACGATGACGACTGTGGGGTCCTTGGTGCTTTTTGAGCTTGGCAGTTTGCATACAGACGTTTCGTGACCCAACTAAGGAACACCATCAGTGTTAGCAGGGAGTAGAGTTTGCTTTCCGTTTCCATACAGCTACCAGGGTTGCTGGGAGGATCCTCGGCGCTTCTTTGGTTAGGCCAGCGGTTCTCCACCTGTGGGTCGGCACCCCATTTGGGGTCGAACGACCATTTCACGGGGGTCTCCAAACAACGCCGTCCGCCATTTTTTCCCCCTTTTCCTTAGCTCTGCTACTCCCTTTTATTCTATTGGCTTTTGAAAGCCAATAGAATAGATTCTCTTGAATAGAGTCTAATTCTATTGGCTTTCCAAAGCCAATAGGAATTGTCCAGGCTGTCTCTGCCCTGCTGAGCCCGCCAAAAGTCCCATTCTGCAAACGGTGCTGCACCGGTTGAGTAGTCCTCGACTTACGACCGGTTGGGGGTCACGGCATTAAAAAGGTTGAGAACCACTGGGCTAGGCTGTTGTTGCCATTACTGACAAGGAGTAAAGGGAACCGCAGGAGCCCGTCTGACAGGGGCTTTTTGTAAGAAACTCACCCTTCCCGCTTAGCTCTGCTTCCCGGAGCGTGTCGCGTCCTGAATCCTGAGCAGGAAAGTGATACTGGACGTAACAGTCAGCCTCTCCCCAGACAGTGGACTGGAGGGGCGTCAGGCCTTGGACCCCCTCAATGTGGACCTCAAAG
Source organism: Crotalus tigris (assembly GCF_016545835.1). NCBI lineage: Eukaryota > Metazoa > Chordata > Lepidosauria > Squamata > Viperidae > Crotalus > Crotalus tigris. The sequence goes on along the minus strand of NW_024096763.1, from coordinate 390,192 downwards.
GTGTGTTCCACCAGGCCTTCCTTTCCCCCGCTGGGCAGCTGAACAAGACAAAAAAAGAAGGGAGGGAAGGACAGAAGATGTGGGAAATCTTACGGGCATGAATTAGACTTCGTCTCAAAGAAACGACCTCGCATACCCGACGTAAAACGAGCAAGCCGCTTGCATGCCCCCCCCCCAGAAATTCTACCAGCCTTTTATTTCTCCCATTTGAGGCCACATCCTTAAAGATTGGGTCTCTGGGAAAAAGCTTAGAGGCAGTCCTTGACTTACGACCGCATGGGAGCCCGAATTTCCCGCTGCTGACCAAGACGGTCGTTAAGTGAGCTTTGCCCCGTTTTACGACCTTCCTTGCCAACAGCTGTTAAGGGAAGCGATGCAGTTGTGAAGTTAGCGACGGGGTTGTTAACGGGCGCTGGTTTCCCCGTTCGCTTTGCTTGTCAGACGGTGCAAAAGGGGATCAGGTGAAGTTGAGACGCTGCAACCGTCGTAAGTATGAGTTAGTTGCCAAAAGTCTGAATGTTTACCACATGACCGTGATCATGATGCACTGGCCGTTAGGTGTGGAAAACAATCATGTCCCTTTTATCAGCGGCGTTGTAACTTTGAACAGTCACTAAACTAGTACATAAAATTGTTGAGAGGGCAAGCTGCTAATATATAAACAGACAGTAAACCCCCCTCCCTTCTATCACTGATGATGTCCCCTAGTTGGGTCATGAAACGTCTGCAAGGAAACCACCCAGCTCAGAGAGTGCCAAGCACCCCACAGTCTTTCCTTCCTTCCTTCCTTCCTTCCTTCCTTCCTTCCTTCCTTCCTTCCTTCCTTCCTTCCTTCCTTCCTTCCTTCCTCCTCCTCCTCCTCCCTTCTAGCCCTGATGATGTTACCTAGCTGGGTCATGAAACGTCTGCAAGGAAACCATCCAGCTCAGAGAGCACCAAGGACCCCACAGTCCTTCCTTCCTTCCTTCCTTCCTTCCTTCCTTCCTTCCTTCCTTCCTTCCTTCCTTCCTTCCTTCCCTCCTCCTCCTCCTCCTCCTCCTCCTCCTCCCTTCCAGCACTGATGATGTTACCTAGCTGGGTCATGAAAGGTCTGCAAGGAAACCACCCAGCTCAGAGAGCACCAAGGACCCCACAGTCTGTCTTTCCTTCCTTCCTTCCTTCCTTCCTTCCTTCCTTCCTTCCTTCCTTCCTTCCTTCCTTCCTCCCTCCCTCCCTCTCTCCCTTCCTCTTCCTTCTCCTCCCTTCTAGCATTGATGATGTCACCTAGTTGGGTCATGAAACGTCTGCAAGGAAACCACCCAGTTCAGAGAGTGCCAAGCACCCCACAGTCCTTCCTTCCTTCCTTCCTTCCTTCCTTCCTTCCTTCCTTCCTTCCTTCCTTCCTTCCTTCCTTCCTTCCTTCCTTCCTTCCTTCCTCCTCCTCCTCCTCCTCCTCTCTCTCCCTTCCAGCACTGATGATGTTACCTAGCTGGGTCATGAAAGGTCTGCAAGGAAACCACCCAGCTCAGAGAGCACCAAGGACCCCACAGTCTGTCTGCTTCCTTCCTTCCTTCCTTCCTTCCTTCCTTCCTTCCTTCCTTCCTTCCTTCCTTCCTTCCTTCCTTCCTTCCTTCCTTCCTCCCTCCTTCCCTCCCTCCCTCCCTCCCTCTTCCTTCTCCTAGCATTGATGATGTCACCTAGTTGGGTCATCAAATATCTGCAAGGAAACCACCCAGCTCAGAGAGCATCAAGGACCCCATAATCTTCCTCCTCCAACTCCACCCCCTTCTAGCACTGATGATGTCACCTAGCTGGGTCATGAAACATCTGCAAGGAAGCTGTCAAGCTCAGAGAGCACCCAGGATCCCACAGTCATCTTCCAGCTCCTCCTGCTTCTCCACAAACCCCATCCTCTTAACCCTGATGCTGTCACCTAGCTAGGTCACGAAACGTCTGCGAGAAAACCGCCAAGTTCAGAGAGTAACAAGGACCCCAGAGTTGTTCTCCTCCTCCTCCTCCTCCTCCTCCTCCTCCTCCTCCTCCTCCTCCTCTCTCCACCAACCCCCCTCCCTTCTATCACTCATGATGTTAGCTATGCATGTCATCTAATCATCGCTGGATTAGAACCAGCAAGGCTCCGGGTTCAAGAACTCTCCGTCAAATCACGCTCTTTCACGCCTTTTCTTTCTCTAACTGATTAAAAAAAAAAAGAATAGTATGTGTGCCACCTGAAACTTTTGGGGAAATACAGTAGTGGCCAAAATTGTGGAAACTTTTTGGGAAAAGTGTATTTTTGAGGTCGGATGGCTAATAACACCACTTGTTTTTTTTTGGGGGGGGGAGTAGTACCGTAAAATTATATATCAACGGAAAGATAATTTTATCGTAATGCAACAAAGTTTGTTCAATTATCTCTACTGTATTGTATGAAAAGTTATAAGCCAAACAACCAGAAAAAAAAAAAAGCACAACTTGCTCAGGTTGGTCTCAGGTAGCTTTCCTTTGTCTGATTGTAGCCAATGAGTGTGAGCGTTTAGAGCAGTGGTTCTCAACCTTTTTAATGCCGTGACCCCCAACCGGTCGTAAGTTGAGGACTACTCAACCGGTCGTAAGTCGAGAATTACTCAACTGGTGCAGCACCGTTTGCAGAATGGGACTTTGGGCGGGCTCAGCAGGGCAGAGACAGCCTGGACAATTCCTATTGGCTTTTGAAAGCCAATAGAATTAGACTCTATTCAAGAGAGTCTATTCTATTGGCTTTCAAAAGCCAATAGAATAAAAGGGAGTAGCACAGCTAAGGAAAAGGGGAAGAAAAATGGCAGACTGCGTTGTTTGGCGACCCCCGTGAAATGGTCGTTCGACCCCAAATGGGGTCCCGACCCACAGGTTGAGAACCATTGGTTTAGAGAGCCAATGGGGCGTCATCTTGTTTTGGCCATGAGCCAATCAGATCACAGCAGGATCCGGTGATTGATGTCCTGTTTTGAAGCTGAGAGAAGGACATTTGTCAGGGTTTTATGTGATGGCTATCGAGTTGGTTGGGGTTTTTTTTGTGTTCTTTCATTGAGTGAGCTTGTAAAACTTAATAAAATTAAAGTCATGGTGCACTGGTGTTGACCAGTGGCCCAGAAAGTGATGTAAAGTAGTATTAAGTGAACAAGGCTACAGTTATTAAAGAAATTGGAAGAAAAATGGGTGGAAACTTAACCAAAGGTGGCATTTCTACTGGACACTTTTCCCAAAAGGTTTCCACAATTTTGGCCACTCCTGTAGGTCATATTAAAAGAGGGATAGAATCGAGATCACACCAAGTAATAGTACCACTTTGGAAAGCCCTAGTAAGAGCACACTTAGAACACTGCATCCAATTTTGGTCACCCCAATACAAAAAAGATGTGAGGATTTTGGAAAGAGTTCATGAAAGAGCAACAAAGATGAGGAGGGGCCTAGGAGCTATAGCCTACGAAGAACAATTGCGGGAACTGGATACACCTGATCTACTGAAAAGAAGGAGCGGGGTGTATGTGTGTGTGTGTGTGTGTGTGTGTGTGACACGATAGCAGTGTTCCAGTATCTCAGGGGCTGCCCCAAAGAAGAGGGAGTCAAGCTACTCTCCAAAGCCCCTGAAGGCAGGACAAGAAGCAACGGATGGAAACTCATCAAAGAGAGAAGCAACCTAGAACTAAGGAGAAACTTCCTGACAGTGAGAACAATTAACCAGTGGAACTACCTGCCTCCAGAAGCGGTGAATGCTCCAACACTGGAAGTTTTTAAGAAGAGACTGGACAGCCATTTGTCCAGAATGGTATAGGGTTTCCTGCCTGAGTAGGGGGTTGAGTTATATGTAAAACAGTATTATTAAGTGAAAGAGGCTACAGTTATAAAGAAATTGGAAAAAAAATGGGTGGAAACGTAACCAAAGGGGGCATTTCTACTGGACACGTTTCCCAAAAGGTTTCCACAATTTTGGCCACTCCTGTAAATATAAACACCCAGCTGTGGACGCACCTTAGGGGGGGCTGCAGGGAAGGGGTCCAGGGCATGCGGTGGGCGCGGCACGGCTGGAGATGCTGGCCCTTCTTCCTTCTTGATTCTCTGCAGCGCCAAGACCTGATCAGACGAACCCATGGCTAAGGTGGCCTTCAGGGTCCCGTTCTTTTGGCCGGAGAAGACGTCGACCACGTCCACGGAGCCGTCCACTGCCAGCACAGGATACTGAGCTTGAAGCAGCAGGCTGGAAACCTTGGTGTCTCTGCAGGGGGAAGAGGCAGACGCCATCAGCAGGCCTGGCTTGACAGGTTCCTCAACAGCCAGGGGTCTTCAAACCTGGCTGCTTTAAGACGGTGGACTTCAACTCCCAGAATTCCTCAGCCTTTAAGACTAGTGGACTTCAACTCCCAGAATTCCCCAGCTTTTAAGACTAGTTGACCTCAACTCCCAGAATTCCCCAGCCAGCCAAACTGGGCCGCATTAAGACTGGTGGACTTCAACTCCCAGAATTCCTCAGCCTTTAAGACTGATGGACTTCAACTCCCAGAATGCCTCAGCCTTTAAGACTGATGGACTTCAACTCCCAGAATGCCTCAGCCAGCCAAACTGGGCCGCGTTAAGACTGGTGGATTTCAACTCCCAGAATTCCTCAGCCTTTAAGACTGGTGGACTTCAACTCCCAGAATGCCTCAGCCAGCCAAACTGGGCCGCGTTAAGACTGGTGGACTTCAACTCCCAGAATTCCTCAGCCCGCATGGGGGAACTTTGGCCCCTTCATGACTCGTGGACTTCAACTCCCAGAATTCCCCAGCCAGCCAAACTGGGCTGCTTTAAGACTGGTGGACTTCAACTCCCAGAATTCCTCAGCCCGCATTGGGGAACTTTGGCCCCTTCATGACTCGTGGACTTCAACTCCCAGAATTCCTCAGCCAGCCTGGCTCAGCTTGGAAACCTCCCCCTTTCCGTTCAGCATAGCTGACTCAGGCATTCTGGGAGTTGAAGTCCATGAGTCATAAAAGAGCCAAGGCTGCCTACCCCTCTCCCTGGGGTGCCAAGGAAGATGCTTACCTGAACGAAACGTAGAACTGATGCAGGGGAAGCTTGGCCAGTCCCAGCAGCCGGTCCCCTCCCGGGCTGAGCACCTTATTCCACACCTCAATCACCATGACGTTGTTCTTCAGCCGCTCCAGATGTTTCGATGTCAGCGCAACGGGGGTAATCTAGAGGGAGGATTGGACCGTTAGCAGAGCAGCTTACAAATCTTGAGGAAGGCCTGGCAACATCTTCTCTCAATGACATATCCTGTAGGTAGGATATGTTGAACTTGAACATATCATAGACTTGAACAGTGGGTGCTATCTAACAAAATGAAATTCAATGGGTGAAAACAGCAAAGGTTCTACATTTAGGCAAGAAAAACCAAATGTACAGGTATAGCATAGGGGGTACCTTGCTCAATAGTAGCAACTGTGAGAGGGACCTCGGAGTCCTAGTGGACAATCACTTAAATAGGAGCCAGCCGTGTGCTGTAGCTGCCAAAAAGGCCAACACAGTGCTGGGCTGCATCAACAGAGGGATAGAATCAAGATCACGTGAAGGGTTAATACCACTTTACAAGGCCTTGGTAAGGCCACACTTGGAATACGGCATCCAGTTTTGGTCACCACAATGTAAAAAAGATGTTGAGATTCTAGAAAGAGGGCAGAGAAGAGCAACAAAGATGATCAGGGGACTGGAGGCTAAAACATACGAAGAACGGTTGGAGGAATTGGGAATGTCTAGTTTAATGAAGAGAAGGACAAGGGGGGACAGGATAGTAGTGTTCCAACATCTCAGGGGCTGCCCCAAAGAAGAGGCAGTCAAGCTATTCCCCAAAGCCCCTGAAGGTAGGACAAGAAGCAACGGGTGGAAACTCATCAAGGAGAGAAGCAATCTAGAACTAAGGAGAAACTTCCTGACAGTTAGAACAATTAACCAGTGGAACCACCTGCCTCCAGAAGCGGTGAATGCTCCAACACTGGAAGTTTTTAAGAAGAGACTGGACAGCCATTTGTCTGAAATGGTATAGGTTTTCCTGCCTGAGTAGGGGGTTGGACTAGATGAAATTTAAGGTCACTTCCAACGCTATTATTATTATTATTATCGATCATCGCACAGTCAGCCAGATGTTCAGACTGGATTTGGCATTTTGTCTACCTATCGAGTCCTTACCCAGGACCTGGGATAGGCAGATGTGGATGTTTGATGGTATTACAGATATCGTCGCAGGATGGAAACAGTTCCTAATAAGGCCGCCTTTTGCAAATGACTAATAGCAAATTTGTCAATGCCAATGGTGTTCAAGTGGTGCTCCAGTTGTTTTGGGATTGTACCCAAGGAGCCTATGACTATTGGTACTACCCTTGCTTGCTTTTGCTACAGTCTTTCTATTTCTATTTGTAGGTCTTTGTATTTTGTTATCTTCTCCAGTTCTTGCTCTTCTATTCTGCTATCTCCAGGCACTGCCACGTCCACTATCCAGACTTTTTTGTCTTTCTTATCGACAATTGTTAAGTCTGGGTGTTATGTTGCAGGTGCTTGTCTGTTTGAATTCTGAAGTCCCAGAGCAGTTTAATTTTATCATTTTCTATGACTTCCTCTATTTTATGATCCCACCAGTTGTTTAGTATTATTATTATTATCGATCATCGCACAGTCAGCCAGATGTTCAGACTGGATTTGGCATTTTGTCTACCTATTGAGTCCTTACCCAGGACCTGGGATAGGCAGATGTGGATGTTTGATGGTATTACAGATATCGTCGCAGGATGGAAGCATTCCCTAATAAGGCCACCTTTTGCAATTGACTAAAAGCGAATTTGTCAATTCAATGGTGTTCAAGTGGTGCTCCAGTTGTTTTGGAATTGCACCCAAGGAGCCTATGACTATTGGTACTACCCTTGCTTGCTTTTGCCACAGTCTTTCTATTTCTATTTGTAGGTCTTTGTATTTTGTTATCTTCTCCAGTTCTTTCTCTTCTATTCTGCTATCTCCAGGCACTGCCACGTCCACTATCCAGACTTTTTTGTCTTTCTTATCGACAATTGTTAAGTCTGGGGTGTTATGTTGCAGGTGCTTGTCTGTTTGAATTCTGAAGTCCCAGAGCAGTTTAATTTTATCATTTTCTATGACTTTCTCTATTTTATGATCCCACCAGTTTTTGCTTACAGGCAAATGATATTTTTTGCAGATCTTCCAATGCACCATTGTTGCTACTTTGTCATGCCGCTGCTTGTAGTCAGTCTGTGCAATCTTCTTGCAACAGCTTACCAAGTGGTCCACTGTTTCTTCAGCTTCTTTGCATAGGCGGCACTTACTGTCTGTTGCTGTCTCTCAATTTTGACTTTGTATGCATTTGTCCTTAAGGCTTGGTCTTGTGCAGCCAGAATTAGTCCCTCGGTCTCTTTCTTCAATTTTCCTGCTCTTAGCCATTGCCAGGTTATTATCTGCTTTCCCAGCTATTTTTTTCATGTTTGCCATGTAGTGCTTTGTCTTCCCATGCCTCTATTCTGTTCTTCATTTGGTCTTTCTTGAAGGCCAGTTTGGTCTCTCCAGTAGTTAGTAAGCCTTCCTGATATACTAATTTCAGTGCATCTTCATCATTCTTCTTCAGATATTCTTCCAAAGCCATTTTTTCTTCTTCAACCATCTGATGTACTTGTAGCATTCCACGCCCACCTATTTGCCTTGGTAGATAAAGTCTATCAATGTCACTGCGTGGATGAAGGGCATGATTCATTGTCATTATTTTTCTGGTCTGCCTATCCATTGCTTTTAGTTCTGCTTGAGTCCAGTCCACTATTCCAGCTGTGTACCTAATGACTGGGATTGCCCAGGTGTTGATTGCCTTTATGGTATTTCCTCCATTGAGTTTGGACTTTAAGATCTTCTTCACTCTCTTGATGTATTCACCTCTAATCTTTTTCTTGACTTCAGTGTGCTTGATGTTGTCAGCTTGAAGGATACCCAAGTATTTGTAGTACTCTTCCTCATCCAGACTCTTAATGTTATTTTTCGTGGGGCATCTTGATTCCTTCAGTTTTCACTATTTTTCCTTGTTTGATAGTAAGTGTGGCACATTTGTCCAAGCCAAACTCCATTACAATATCTTGGCTATATATACGGACAGTGTTGAGCAGCGATTCTATTTCAGATGATGTTTTTCCATACAGCTTCAGATCATCCATATAAAGGAGGTGGGATAGTCTGGCAGATGTTTTTGATGTTTGATAGCCATGTCCTGAGTTATTCAGTATTGTTGACAGAGGAAACAGTGCAATAACAAATAGTAATGGTGATAATGAATCTCCTTGAAATATTCCTCTCTTGATATTAACCTCTCCCAGCCTCTCACCATTGATCTGCAACTGTGTCTTCCATTGTGCCATCGATCTTTGCACAAATTTTCTGATGTTTCTACTGACTCCTGTTATTTCTAGGCACTTTATTATCCAATCATGTGGCAGAGAGTCAAATGCCTTTTTGTAGTCAATCCATGCCACATTCAGGTTGGTCTTCCTTCTCTTGCAGTTTTCCAAGATCATTTTGTCTATTAGGAGTTGATCTTTTGTTCCTCTGCTATTGGGGCGGTTTCCTTTCTGCTCAGGTGGAAAGAGATTGTTTTCAACTAGATGCTGTTGCACTGCATCAGCTACTACACCAGTTAGTAATTTGAAAGTTGTTGGTAAGCAGGTAATTGGCCTGTAGTTACCTGGTGTTGCCCCTTTTGCTGGATTTTTCATTATTAGGTAGGTTTTCCCAGTTGTTAGCCACTTTTCAATTTCTCCTCCTTGTAGTATATTGTTGAATTGCTTGGCAATGAGTGGGTGTATAACAGTTAGATGTTTCAACCAAAACCCATGCAGTTCATCTTCACCTGGTGCTGACCAATTTTTGATTTTCTTTGCTCTTTTTTCTACCATTTTTGTTGTTATTACTAGTTCTTTCATTTCAACTTCTGTTTTATTTGCATCCACCTCTTTTAACCAAGCCGCATCCTTGTTGTATTTCTTTGGGTTATCCCATATCTGCTTCCAGAACTGCACTGTTTCTTCCTTGTCAGGTACTGACTGATTCTTGCAGTTTCTCCATTGATGGATTGGTAGAAACGTTTCTGATTGGATTGAAATTGGAGGTTCTGCCTATAGTTTGCAATTCGAGCTTCATATCTACTGATTTTCCTGGCTATAGCTGTTATTTGTTGCTTTATTATTTCCAGTGCTTCCTTGATCTTCCTTGTTTCTAAGTGGTATTTCTTGATTAGGTATTCTTTGGTCTTCTTGTTCTTCAGCTTCTTTTCTTTCATCTGTTCTAGCTTGCTTGCATGTGATCTTAACTTGCTGATCTTATTTTCTAGTCTAACCTTCCATTTTTCTGGTGCACTGTTCGTTTGTTTTTCTTCTTTGTTGATTTTGCATCCCAGGTATTCTGTTATAACTGCAGCTGTGCTGTACATTAGTTGGTTTGTTTCTTGCAGTGAATTTGGTGCTTATACTTGATATTGCAGTATTTGCATCTTTTAATGCTTGTGCTAGCTGTTTCTTTGGAACAAGCTTCAATGCAGGCAGCCTTATTCTGTTGTTTTTGTGCTGTTCTAGATGCTCAGTTATTCTTTGTTTCAATTCTTTTATTTCTTTAGTTAGAGGATTTTGTTCTTCCTGAGGTAGAGGTGCCTGGTTTCCAAATGAGAACAGTTGTATATCTTTGCTAGATTCCTTCACTGCCAACTCCCCCTGGTTTGCCTCTACATTCTGAATTACTTCTGGTAAGGCTTTGATTTCTTTGCCCTGGGTAAACCTTTGCAGTTCGTCCAATTCTGTTTCTGTGAATACTTTATTTAGTGTTATAAATCGGGCGTTGATCTGCTAGTCTCTGTTCTGTTATTTCTGATTCTGGATGTTGTTCTTTCCAGAACTGGTGCATTCGTTTTAGATATCCTCTCGTCTTGTTGGACTTGATCTGTAGTAACAGATCATTATTTCTTTGTTTTCCATCACTGTGTATCTGCGACGGGTAAACACCTTTTCTTCCAGTAGTTCTGCAGCTGCTGGCCCTGGTTGCTCAGCCAACAGTCCTGAGTCCTGTAACCCATTTTTCACCAGATATCCAGGAACTCCAATATCTAGTGCGGACCTTGTTAACCCGGGCGACGTCCGAGCCGGTATGGCATTCTGAAATTTACGTCTCACCATATTTTTTATGGGAGAGACACTCTTTGTCTGACTCCTCTGATGAGACCTGTCCAGTATGGTTGAACCTCTGGCATAGCTCTCATCTTCATCATCATTATTATTATTATTATTATTATTATTATTATTATTATTATTATTATTATCAATCATCACACAGTCAGCCAGATGTTCAGACTGGATTTGGCATTTTGTCTACCTATCGAGTCCTTACCCAGGACCTGGGATAGGCAGATGTGGATGTTTGATGGTATTACAGATATCGTCGCAGGATGGAAGCAGTTCCTAGTAAGGCCGCCTTTTGCAATTGACTAATGGCAAATTATTATTATAATTATAATTATTATTATTTTATATAGATAAGGTAACCTTTATTGTCATTTTTTACTGTGGGCACGATACACATCAAAAATGGAATTTAGTTGCCCGCTCTCAAAGTGAACACATACATGACACACGCCTAAACATACTATATACAACATATACATACTATATACAACATATGTATAGACCTACACCCCTACATATTACTAGTACTACTACTACTACTACTATTACTATTAAATTTATACGTGACTAGGAGAGAGACAACAGACTCCCGCTCCTCGACCTCGAGGTAAGGAGCCAACGGACGACGGAGAACGGGAGACCTGCGTCTTTGGCGAACCCACACCCACGGACATTGCCGTGACTTGCCTGAGAAAAGTGGAAGGTGGGCCGCGGGGTCCCCCACACGACAGCAGACCTGGTGGCCTCTTCGGTGCTGAAGAGCTTGCAGATTAAGTACAGGTTGCAAGCGAGGTCCAGGCCCCCGTTGGGAGGGAGACTGATCTGCCCTTCCGAGACCATCAAGAGGACGTGCAGCAGCGCTCCTTCCTCTTCCGAGGGGCTTATCTGCATCAGGAGGTTGCGGGAGACGGGCGGAGGGACCGGCTGCCGACCCACGTCCTTGGGGGACCTCGGAGAAGCCGCTGGCAAAGGATCTTCGCTTCTCGCTGGGACCTGGCGGATCCTTTGAGGGCTTCTGGTATAGGAAGAGGGGCTGCTTTCAGCCTCCTGCAAAATGGCGCCGTGGCTCCGGACGGAACCGACGGGGGCTCTGGGCGATGCGCTGCTTGCTTTGATGTTGGAGACGTCTTTGTTGGCCGCAACAAGCTCCACAGACACCTATTTCGTGGAAGTTAGAGACATCGCTGTTAAGAGGATTGAGGGAACCCTGGCCCGTTACCACCCAACGTCTAAACGTCTAGGGAGGTTCTCCATCCACCATCCTCCAGGTCCCAGTTGTCCCAAAGGTGCTTTTTCAAGAGGCCACTGCAGCGGTCATTAACTGAACTATTGTAAGCCGAGGACCACTGATACCGGGGTAGGCAACCTTGGCTCTTTTATGACTCGTGGACTTCAACTCCCAGAATTCCTGAGCCAGCATGGGGGAACTATGGCCCCTTCATGACTCGTGGACTTCAACTCCCAGAATTCCTCAGCCAGCAATGGGGGAACTGTGGCCCCTTCATAACTCGTGGACTTCAACTCCCAGAATTCCTCAGCCAGCATGGGGGAACTATGACCCCTTCATGACTCGTGGACTTCAACTCCCAGAATTCCTGAGCCAGCATGGGGGAACTATGGCCCCTTCATGACTCGTGGACTTCAACTTCCAGAATTCCTCAGCCAGCATGGGAGAACTATGGGCCCTTTATGACTGGTGGACTTCAACTCCCAGAATTCCTCAGCCAGCATGGGGGAACTATGACTCCTTCATGACTCGTGGACTTCAACTCCCAGAATTCCTCAGCCAGCATGGGGGAACTATGACCCCCTTCATGACTTTTGGACTTCAACTCCCAGAATTCCTCAGCCAGCATGGGGGAACTATGGCCCCTTCATGACTCGTGGACTTCAACTCCCAGAATTCCTCAGCCAGCATGGCTTAGCTTGGAAACCTCTCCCTTTCCCCTCAGCATGGCTGGCTCAGGAATTCTGGGAGTTGAAGTCCACAAGTCATAAAAGGGCCAAGGTTGCCTACTCCTGCTTTATACGTATCATTAGTCATTTTAACATTCAATCTTTTTAGACAATCCATGTCCTGGTTAAGTTATTTTCCCAATTTTTAACTTCCCATTACTATTTAAATTTAATGTTGAATATTTATAATCTCCAAGTTTTCAATAACCCCAATTCCCTTCATCACAATTCATCCCAAGTTCTTATATCAGCTGGTTAACAATACAATATAATATTCTTATTTTCTAATAATTTCTAAATATCTAAATTTGTTGTTAGTTGCGAAGTCGTGTCTGACCCATTGCGACCCCATGGACAACATTCCTCCAGGCCTTCCCGTCCTCTACCATCTTCTGGAGTCCATTGAAGCTCACGCCTCCTGCTTCAGGGACTCCATCCAGCCACCTCCTTCTCTGTCGTCCCATTCTTCTCTTGCCCTCCATCTTTCCCAGCATCAGGCTCTTCTTCAGCGAGTCCTTCCTTCTCATTAGGTGGCCAAAGTATTTGAGTTTCAACTTCAGGATCTGGCCTTCTAAAGAGCAGTTGGGGTTGATCTCCTCTAGGACTGACCGGTTAGATCGCCTTGCAGTCCAGGGGACTCGCAGGAGTCTTCTCCAGCACCAGAGTTCAAAGGCCTCCATTCTTTGGCGCTCAGCCTTTCTTATGGTCCAGCTTTCACAGCCGTACGTTGCAACTGGGAAAACCATGGCCTTGACTATACGCACTTTTGTTGGCAGGGTGACGTCTCTGCTTTTTAGTATGCTGTCTAGATTTGCCATAGCTTTCCTCCCCAGGAGCAAGCGTCTTTTAATTTCTTGGCTGCAGTTGTGGTCTACATTTAGTATCTAAATTTAATAACCAAAATATTCTTGTTTTGTGTAAGCAGAAGTCACCTTGACAACAGGTGTAGCCCTACTTGGCAAATCTACTTGGATAATGTGAGAAATAACCCACCCTGACTTTAGGGACCAATCTTCCACAAGTGGGTTGTGCAATCACACCCTCACGTGCTCTTCCACCCGTGAAAAATGCTATCCAAATGTGGAATGACGAAACAAGGGTTATTGCCCAGGATTTTAGAAATTAAAAAAAAAAAAAGTCAGAAGCAAATTCTATACCTGTAAAGGCCCCAATTGTCCTGGGACACCGTTTTCTTTCACCAGCAATTCACGGCTGACGAATAAATCCTCGGACCGAAGAACATCACGAAGGGGAAAGGCTGCCGTGCCGATCAACGCTGGCTAAAGGTCACAATGAGAGAAATTACGTGCATTCTGCACAGTTCTCTTGCGGGTGCTACACAATCCCTATTGCGCAGAACTCTCTATTTATGCTGCGTCTATGAAGAGTGTACACACACAGCATAAACTCTGTAGTGTTCATTGGGGTGACCCCGGTCAGACTACTTAGCCGAGGGACTCCTAAACCGCAAGGCGCGGTTGAAACTTAGCAAAAACGTGATCAATGTTGGATAGTAGAATTTAGTGTCAAAGGCATCACAGAGCAGAGTCGATAAATATTTGAGAATATTTATCTGCACACCAGGAGTTGCCATTTGCACTTTTTATTAAATACCTGGCCATTCTAATTCGTTTTTATCTTAAAATGCTAGTATCAGATCAATCCGACTCCATCTCCGTGTCTAGGGCCAGGTACTGCTCAAAAGTCTGCACTTTGCACTGTAGGATTGATTCTAACCCCCTTAGATATTTTAGTAATTTAGTAGTAATAGTAATAAAGTTGGAAGGGACCTTGGAAGTCATCTAGTCCAACCCCCTGCTCAGGCAGGAAATGTTTGTGTGTGTGCGCTCATGCATGCATGCATGCATGTATGTGTGTGTGTGTGTGTGTGTGTTTAGATAAATAGATAGATAGATAGATAGATAGATAGATAGATAGATAGATAGATAGATAGATACAGAAAGACAGACAGACAGACAGAAGGACAGACACAGAGAGACGGATAGAGATAGAGAGATATAGATGAATGTAGATAGATATAGATAGATAGATATAGAGATAGAGATATAGATATAGATACAGATATATAGACAGATAGATAGGTACAGAAAGACAGACCGACACAGAGAGATGGATATAGGGAGATAGAGATAGGTGAAAGTAGATAGATATAGATATATAGATATAATTAGATAGATAGATAGATAGATAGATAGATAGATAGATAGATAAAGACAGACAGACAGACAGACAGACAGACAGAAGGACAGACACAGAGAGACGGATAGAGATAGAGATATAGATGAATGTAGATAGATATAGATAGATAGATATAGAAATAGAGATATAGATACAGATATATAGACAGATAGATAGGTACAGAAAGACAGACCGACAGAGAGATGGATATAGAGAGATAGAGATAGGTGAAAGTAGATAGATATAGATATATAGATATAATTAGATAGATAGATAGATAGATAGATAGATAGAGAAAGACAGACAGACAGACAGAAGGACAGACACAGAGAGACGGATAGAGATAGAGAGATATAGATGAATGTAGATAGATATAGATAGATAGATATAGAGACAGAGATATAGATATAGATACAGATATATAGACAGATAGATAGGTACAGAAAGACAGACCGACACAGAGAGATGGATATAGAGAGATAGAGATAGGTGAAAGTAGATAGATATAGATATATAGATATAATTAGATAGATAGATAGATAAATAGATAGATAGATACAGAAAGACAGACAGACGGACAGACAGACACAGAGAGACGGATAGAGATAGAGAGATAGAGATAGGTGAATGTAGATAGATAGATACAGATATAGAGATATAGATAGATACAGATATATATATTTGTTTTCTGAGGGTGTTTGTATGTAGGTAGGTCTTTGGTTATTTGAGTTTTCTCCCATGTCAGAAAACCCGAATAACCAAAGACCTATATAGATAGATAGATAGATAGATAGATAGATAGATAGATAGATAGATAGATAGATAGATATGCATGCATATATACATACACACACACAAATATATTAATGTTGCTAAGTGAAACATTTGTTAAGTGGATTTTGCCCCATTTTAGATTCTTGTCTGTGTTGTTAAGTGAATCACGGCAGTTGTTAAATCAGTAACACGGTTGTTAAGTGAATTTGACTTCCCCCATTGACTTTGCTTGGCAGAAGGTCACAAAAGGGGATCACATGACCCCAGGACACTGCGTCCGTCATAAATAGGAGTCAGTTGCCAAGCCTTTGAATTTCGATCACTTGACCAGGGGATGCTGCAACAGTCATAAATGTGAAAAGTCACGTTTTTCAGTGTGGGTGTGGATGGGTGTTATTAATATATGTGCATGCATACGCACACGCAAATCCTTTCTTTTGCATTTTAATTAATTAATTAATTGCAGTGTATGTTCTCCACACACTAGTCTACGAACGAGTAAGGATTTGATGAGGATTTGAGACATTTTTCACCCCCCTTTTACAAGTCAGCAGTGCTGAAATGGCTTTAAAAAGGAATCAAAATGCAGGCTAAAACACAGCGACGTGTGACGTGAAAGGCGCACGCTAAAAAAAACCTCCCACAAATAATATCTATTAAAGTCAGTTGGGGCCCCCCGCCTTCAAGATATCGAGATGCACAAAGACGGATGTTGGCTAAACTAACAATTCTGTGTTGTTTTAACTCAGGGCTCTTCCAACTTGGCCCTTTGATGACTTGTGGACTTCAACTCCCAGAATTCCTCAGCCAGGCACCCGTGCCTGGCTGAGGAATTCTGGGAGTTGAAGTCCACAAGTCATCAAAGGGCCAAGTTGGAAGAGTCTTGGTTTAACCCACCGGGGTTTTGGTCCTGTCCTGCAATGAATCATAAAATAAGTCCACTTCCCTTTAATTACTTTTCATCCAGAACAGTGGTTCTCAACCTGTGGGTCGGGACCCCATTTGGGGTCGAACGACCATTTCACGGGGGTCGCCAAACAACGCAGCCCGCCATTTCCCCCCCCTTTTCCTTAGCTGTGCTACTCCCTTTTATTCTATTGGCTTTTGAAAGCCAATAGAATAGACTCTCTTGAATAGAGTCTAATTCAGTGGTTCTCAACCTGTGGGTCGGGACCCCATTTGGGGTCGAACGACCATTTCACGGGGGTTGCCAAACACTGTCCGCCATTTTTTCCCCTTTTCTTTGGCCATGCCCCTGGCACCCGGTGATGTATAAATGGTTGGGGGGTCACCACAACATGGGGAACTGTATTATGGGGTCGCAGCATTAGAAAGGTTGAGAACCACTGGTCTAATTCTATTGGCTTTCAAAAGCCAACAGGAATTATCCAGGCTGTCTCTGCCCTGCTGAGCCCGCCAAAAGTCCCATTCTGCAAACGGTCCTGCACCAGTTGAGTAGTCCTCGACTTACGACCGGTTGAGTAGTCCTCGACTTACGACCGGTTGGGGGTTGCGGCATTAAAAAGGTTGAGAACCACTGATCCAGAAGGATAATATGGAAAATGACAGTACCTTCCTTTGGGTGCCTTTCTTCAAAAACAAGTTAAATTCGAGGGGCGACTTCCACCAATGGGTGATCATGGAGCCATTGAAGTGGACAGGGAACACGTGGCGTTGTTGAAACTTCACCCCTGCAGACACAACAAAACAGAAAAGGTAGAAAAAGCACTTCCAAAGTCAACATTTCAAGGATTCGGTAGAAGAAGACTCAAGAAAGAATCTAGGACAGTGGCTCTCAAACTTTTTAATGCCGCGACCCCCAACCAGTCATAAGTCGAGGACTACTCAACCGGTCGTAAGTCGAGGACAACTCAACGGGTGCAGCACCGATTGCAGAATGGGACTTTTGGCGGGCTCAGCAGGGCAGAGACAGCCTGGACAATTCCTATTGGCTTTTGAAAGCTAATAGAATTAGACTCCATTCAAGAGAGTCTATTCTATTGGCTTTCAAAAGCCAACGGAATAAAAGGGAGTAGCAGAGCTAAGAAAAAGGGGAAAAAAAATAGTGGACTGCGTTGTTTGGCGACCCCCGTGAAATGGTCGTTCGACCCCAAATGGGGTCCCGACCCGCAGGTTGAGAACCGCTGATCTAGGATGTCTGCAGTGGTATTAAAAAAAAAAAAAGAAGAAGAAGAGCAATCAGGATAGACTCAGGATAGAGATACATTCTCAATTTGCAAAGGAGCAGCTTGTTTTTCCTCAAAAATAAATAAATAAAGTCCAGCTGTCTTCTCAAACTAAAAAAGAACCGTGGATAACTGAAAATCTTCATTGACATGTGGCAGAAATGGTCGTAAAAATTGGGCAGGGCTCCCTTATCGCATCGACGGGCGCCGATGATGTTAGCTAGTTTTGGCAATAAAACATCCACGCTCCACAGGGAGAGTGCAAAAGTTGGCTTGAAACTCAACATTAAGAAAACCAAGGTCATGGCATCCGGCCCTCTCAATTCCTGGCAAATAGATGGGGAAGAAATGGAGGTAGTGACAGATTTTATCTTCCTGGGCTCCAAGATCGCCACAGATGGGGACTGCAGCCAAGAAATTAAAAGACGCTTGCTCCTGGGGAGGAAAGCTATGGCAAATCTAGAGAGCATATTAAAAAGCAGAGACATCACCCTGCCAACAAAAGTGCGTATAGTCCAGGCCATGGTTTTCCCAGTTGCAACGCACGGCTGTGAAAGGTGGACCATAAGAAAGGCTGAGCGCTAAAGAATGGAGGCCTTTGAACTGTTTAACGAAAAGAAGGACGAGGGGGGACATGATAGCAGTGTTCCAATATCTGAGGGGCTGCCCCAAAGAAGAGGGAGTCAAGCTGTTCTCCAAAGCGCCTGAAGGCAGGACAAGAAGCAACGGGTGGAAACTCACCAAGGAGAGAAGCAACCTGGAACTAAGGAGAACTTCCTGATAGTTAGAACAATTAACCAGTGGAACAACCTGCCTCCAGAAGCGGTGAATGCTCCAACACTGGAAGTTTTTAAGAAGAGACTGGACAGCCATTTGTCTGAAATGGTATAGGGTTTCCTGTCTGAGCAGGGGGTTGGACTAGATGACCTCCAAGGTCCCTTCCAACGTTGTTATTATTATTATTATTATTATTATTATTATTATTATTATTATTATTATTATTATTATGGTGCTGGAGAAGATTCCTGTGAGTCCCCTGGACTGCAAGGAGATCCAACCAGTCAGTCCTGGAGGAGATCAACCCCAACTGCTCTTGAGAAGGCCAGATCCTGAAGCGGAAACTCAGGTACTTTGGCCACCTAATGAGAAGGAAGAACTCGCTGGAGAAAAGCCTGATGCTGGGAAAGATGGAGGGCAAGAGAAGAAGGGGACAACAGAGAATGAGGGGGCTCGATGGAGTCACTGAAGCCATAGGCATGAGCTTCAAGGGACTCCAGAAGATGGTAGAGGACAGGAAGGCCTGGAGGAATGTTGTCCATGGGATCACGATGGGTCGGACACGACTTTGCAACTAACACAGCCTTCCTCAGCAATGGAAATTCTCGTCTCCATTGGAAGTGGAAGACTGTATACATTTAAATTCCCGCCATGAAAACATTTATTTAAATAGTTGCTGAGTTTCTAAAAGGGCAGTCACGGTCGCTGTGGACAATATAACAACCGGCTCCGCTCGATCCGACGCGGGATTATGGGGAAAATGGTGGCCTTCCCACTCAAGTCTTACCGTCTGCTGAGAATCTACTGGAAGCCACCCGGACAATCTCCGTAGTTACGGCTGTCTGGCCTATCCCATTTTTTGAAGTTCCCACGGGAAAGTGATACTCCACAAAGAGCGTCCTAGGCAGAGAAGAAATTGTGGAAATAAATGGAGGCAGTTCAACGACCTTCGGTGTTTTTAATAAGACTGGCCAAAACTTTGGGAGACTTAATCCGTTCCTTAATTCACGAGGCGCATAACAACAATCCTGTGAGCTGGCGATTGGCCCAAAGTCTTCCAGCCAGCTTTCATGCCTAAGGCAGGACTAGAACTCACCGTCTCCTGGTGATTGGCCCAAAGTCACCCAGCCGGCTTTCACGCCTAAGGCGGGACTAGAACTCACCGTCTCCTGATGATTGGGCTAAAATCACCCAGTTGGTTTTCATGTCTAAGGCGGGACTGGAACTCACACCTCCTGGTTTCTACCCTGGTGCCTTCACCACTAGACCAAACTTCCACCTTAAAAATGATCTTTGGAAGAGATCTCCCCCCCCCCTTATCGTTTGTGGAAGCCTCTGCTCTCCGATTAAAAGAGCAATTCCTATGAGATCTAGCGAGTTGACAGGGCTGATTAAAACTCTCACCTCCTCTTAGCCAAAGCTGGCCTGGGCGGTTTCCCACGGGGGCTCTTCAGATTGGGGGTACTCGGAGTGCTGTCCTCTGGGGGCACCCCTCTGAAGCTGTCAATCACCACTCTGGCTAGGTGGATCCGGCCCAGTAGGGCCAGCCTGTCAAGGCTCAGACTGACAGCTTGGATTTCATCTGTGGACTCGCTGAACGACGGATGAGGAGTGGGTTGAGCAGGGGAACGGCTGCAAAGAGAAACACGGAACTGAAGGACCTTTTAAGTCAGTGGTTCTCAACCTTTTTAATGCCGTGACCCCCAACCAGTCATAAGTCAAGGACTACTCAACCGGTCGTAAGTAGAGGACTACTCAACTGGTGCAGCACCATTTGCAGAATGGGACTTTTGGCGGGCTCAGCAGGGCAGAGACAGCCTGGACAATTCCTATTGGCTTTGGAAAGCCAATAGAATTCGACTCTATTCAAGAGAGTCTATTCGATTGGCTTTCCAAAGCCAATAGAATAAAAGGGAGGAGCACAGCTAAGGAAAAGGGGGGAAAAAATGGCGGACTGCATTGTTTGGCGACCCCCGTGAAATGGTCGTTCGACCCCAAATGGGGTCCCGACCCACAGGTTGAGAACTACTGTTTTAAGTGAAACAGCCTTAAAACCACTCTGAGGTCTTGTAATTAAAATGCTTGCATGCATCACCAGGTGTATTACAGGTGATTCTCGAATTACCACACCGTTTAGTGACCGTTCGAAATTAGAACGGCTCTGAAAAAGGTGACTTATGACCAGTTTTCAATCTTGCGACCGGAGCATTACTCATTGACGGAAGCGGCACCACAAATTCAACTTAATTTATGAAAAAAGGTAGCCAAAGAAAGGTGTTCTGTTATTTTCCATGCCGCCAAGAGTTGTGAATTCTCCATCGTCGGAGGCTTTTAAGAAGAGCCTGGACAGTCGTTTGTCTGAAATGGTACATTTTTTCCCCTGCCTGAGCAGGGGGTTGGACTAGATGACCTTTAAAGTCCCTTCCAGCTCTGATGTTCTGTTTAGTAAAAAGAAGGACCAGGGTGGACATGATAGCAGCGTTCCAATATCTCAGGGGCTGCCACAAAGAAGATCAGCTATTCTCCAAAGCACTTCAGGGCAGGACAAGAAGCGAGGAGAGAAGCAACCTGGAACTAAGGAGAAACATCCTGACAGTGAGAACAATTAGCCAGTGGAACTACCTGCCTCCAGAAGCGGTGAATGCTCCAACACTGGAAGTTTTTAAGAAGAGACTGGACAGCCATTTGTCCGAAATGGTATAGGGTTTCCTGCCTGAGCAGGGGGTTGGACTAGATGACCACCAAGGTCCCTTCCAACTCTGTTATTATGTATTGTCACAAAATGTTATTTTTTTTGTACCGAAAGAGGCACTTCAATCTACTGTATTTGGCTATCAGCTCCAGATAAGAGAAGAAAGGAGAGAGCTGCGGAAATTGTATCCTTTGCTGACCAGCTGAGATGTATACTGAAAATCTGCAATGTTCAGGTTAAAGCAGGGGTCTTCAATCCTGGCCCTTTTATGACTTGTGGACTACAACTCCCAGTCATAAAAGGGCCAAGTTTGAAGACCCCTGGACTTCAACTCCCAGAATTCCTCAGCCAGGCCCGCTGGCTGAGGAATTCTGGGAGTTGAAGTCCACAAGTCATCAAAGGGCCAAGTTTGAAGACCCCTGACATAATGTGAGGGGGAAATAATGCTAACTCAGAAAGAGCTAAACTGGTGTAACTCAACCTCGGCCATTTTAAAAGGTGTGGAGTTCAACTCCCAGAATTCCTCAACCAGCATGCCTGGCCGACGAGGAATTCTGGGAGTTGAAGTCCACAAGTCATAAAAGGGCCAAGTTTGAAGACTCCTGGACTTCAACTCCCAGAATTCCTCAACCAGCGTGCCTGGCTGAGGAATTCTGGGAGTTGAAGTCCACAAGTCATCAAAGGGCCAAGTTTAAAGACCCCTGGACTTCAACTCCCAGAATTCCTCAGCCAGGCCCACTGGCTGAGGAATTCTGGGAGTTGAAGTCCATAAGTCATAAAAGGGCCAAGTTTGAAGACCCCTGACATAATGTGAGGAAAATAATGTTAACTCAGAAAGAGCTAAACTGGTGTTACTCAACCTCGGCCATTTTAAAAGGTGTGGACTTCGACTCCCAGAATTCCTCAAGCAGCGTGCCTGGCTGAGGAATTCTGGGAGCTGAAGTCCACAAGTCATCAAAGGGCCAAGTTTGAAGACCCCTGGACTTCAACTCCCAGAATTCCTCAGCTAGGCACACTGGCTGAGGAATTCTGGGAGTTGAAGTCCACAAGTCATCAAAGGCCCAAGTTTGAAGACCCCTGACATAATGTGAGGGGGAAATAATGCTAACTCAGAAAGAGCTAAACTGGTGTAACTCAACCTTGGCCATTTTAAAAGGTGTGGAGTTCAACTCCCAGAATTCCTCAACCAGCATGCCTGGCCGACGAGGAATTCTGGGAATTGAAGTCCACAAGTCATCAAAGGGCCAGGATTGAAGACCCCCTGGGTTAAAGGATGAGACCTGAACTGAACATCCTCAGAGGCTGCACGTGGCAGAAAGAGGATTCCAGAACAACGGTTTTACCTGGCTCTCGTCTGCAAGGCCTTCCCTTTCCGCCTGCGAGGACTCGATTCGAAAGCCTTTGGTGATGTCTGCAGCTTTGTGCCCTGCGGCCGACTTAGTTTCCCAGAAGAAACAACCTCCTCCTCCTCGTCACTAAACAGGTCACTGAAACTGCCGTCAGATTTCTGAGGAAAATAATCAAGAAAAACAAACATTACAAGGGAATACTCGTAGCTCAGGGCTAAGGTGTGGGGTCCTTGGTGCTCCCTAACCTTGTCTTTTTCCTTGCAGAGGTTTTGTGACCCAGCTAGGGAACGTTATCAGTGCGAGGAGGAGGAGGAGGAGGAGGAGAAGGAGGAGGATTGTGGGGTCTTTGATGCTCTCTGAGCTTGGCTGTTTTCTTGCAGACATTTCATGACTCAACTAGGTAACATCATCAGTGCTAGAAGGGAGGAGGAGGAGGAGGACAGTGGAGTCCCTGGTGTTCTCTCAGCTTGGCTGTTTTCTTGCAGACGTTTCATGACCCAGCTAGGTAACGTCATCAGTGGTAGAAAGGAGTGGGGTTTACAGAGGGGAGGAGGAGGAAGAAGAGGGGAAGCAAGGAGGAGGAGGACTGTGGAGGTGCTCTCCAAGCTTGGCTTCCTTGCAGATGTTTTATGATCCAACTAGGTGACATCATCACTGCTAGAAGGGAGGAGGAAGAGGAAGGAAGGAAGGAAGGAAGGAAGGAAGGAAGGAAGGAAGGAAGGAAGGAAGGAAGGAAGGAAGGAAGGAAGGACAGACTGTGGGATCCTTGGTGTTCTCTGAGCTGGGTGATTTTCTTGTAGACATTTCATGATCCAGCTAGGTAACATCATCAGTGCTAGAAGTGAGGAGGAAGAGGAAGGAAGGAAGGAAGGAAGGAAGGAAGGAAGGAAGGAAGGAAGGAAGGAAGGAAGGAAGGAAGGAAGGAAGAAAGGAAAGAAGGAAAGAAGGAAAGACAGACTGTGGGATCCTTGGTGTTCTCTGAGCTGGGTGATTTTCTTGTAGACATTTCATGATCCAGCTAGGTCACATCATCACTGCTACAAGGAAGGAAGGAAGGAAGGAAGGAAGGAAGGAAGGAAGGAAGTTAGGAAGGAAGGACAGACTGTGGGGTCCTTGGTGCTCTCTGAGCTGGGTGGTTTTCTTGCAGACGTTTCATGAACCAGCTAGGTAACATTGTCAGTGCTAGAAGGGGGTGGAGTTGGAGGAGGAGGAGGAGGAAGGAAACGACTGTGGGGTCCCTGGTGCTCTCTGAGCTGGCTTCTTTTCTTGTAGACAGTTGCCAAGTTTGGAGCCCCTGGCTGAGGAATTCTGGGAGTTGAAGTCCACAAGTCTTAACAGTTGCCAAGTCAAAAGTAACACTTTTCTAGCCAGAGAGGGGACTTGGAATAATAGGGGACTGACTATTACCCCATAAAGCTGCGTTCAGCCCTGCACACACCTTTTCTACTCACCTGAGCTGCGTAGAACAGATTTTCCAAGAGACTCTGGTCGTAGTGAGGGTCGTTCAATTCACTGTCGTACAAGTGGCTCGCGGGCGAAAGAGACCCGGGAGGAGAGCCCGCCACGTCCGCAAGATGATCCGGAGATAAATCAGAACTGCGGATAAAGGAAGACAAAACTCCACAGGTGCACTTCTTATAAAGGCTACGATATTCTATCTAGGTGGTCCTCAAGTTACAACCATTCATTTAGTGACTCTTTAAAGTCGGAGGTCTTCAAACTTTGGCCCTTTGATGACTTGTGGACTTCAACTTCCAGAATTCCTCAGCCAGGCATGCTGGCTGAGGAATTCTGGGAGTTGAAGTCCACAAGTCATGAAGGGGCCAAAGTTCCCTCATGCTGGCTCAGGAATTCTGGGAGTTGAAGTCCCCGAGTCATGAAGGAGCCATAGTTCCCCCATGCTGGCTGAGGAATTCTGGGAGTTGAAGTCCAAGAGTCACGAAGGGGCCAAAGTTCCCTCATGCTGGCTCAAGAATTCTGGGAGTTGAAGTCCACCAATCAAAAAACGTGGCAACTTTAAGACATGCAGAATTCAACTCCCAGAATTCCTCTGTCAGCCGTGACTAGCTAGGGAATTCTGGGAGTTGAAGTCCACAAGGCCTAAAGTTGCCAAGTTTGAAGAGTCCTGGTTTCAAGTTACAACGGCACTGAAATAAAGTGATTTATACCCAGTCCTCGCACTTACAACCATCCCAACATCCCCAGGGTCTCACAATTAAAATTCAAGATGCTTGGCAACTGACTCGCATTTATGACGGTCGCCATGTCCCGGGGTCGTGTCATCCCCTTTTGCCACCTTCTGACAAGAGGGAAGCTGGATTCACTTAACAACCACGTTAACAACTTAACAACTACTGCGATTCACTTAACAACTGCGGCAAGCAAGGCTGCAAAAGGGGGTAAAAACTCCCTTAAACGACTGCCTCACTTAGCAACAGAATGTTTGTGATCGTAATCTGAGGACTGCTCCAGGAACACAAATTTTGCAAGATTCCTGAGGCATTTTTTTTTTTTCAAACGGGAGCCAAACCAATATATCTCACCTGCCCAGCAGGAGCTCAATGGCTTTTTTCTCAGCATCCAAATCAAATTCCGAACATTCCCGCAATGGCTCAAGAGGGTCTTCACACATAAGGCCGGGATTCTTCAGAGTTCTGGAGATAATATTAGAATTAAAAAAAAGGAAAGGAATCCCGACAAAATATCAGAACCCAAAGCATTTTGTGGAGAGAAAATGTGATCCTTTAAAGTGAGGTGAAGAACAATACCTATATAACACAAATTAAAACAGATTGATTTTGCCTCGGCTTCAAGTTTCTCAGAAAAACCGTCACTAAGGAGAAACTTCCTGACTGTTAGAACAATTCACCAGTGGAACTACTTGCCTCCAGAAGCGGGGAATGCTCCAACACTGGAAGTTTTTAAGAAGAGACTGGACAGCCATTTGTCTGAAATGGTGTAGGATTTCCTGAGCAGAGGGTTGGACTAGATGACCTCCAAGTTCCCTTCCAGCTCTGGCATTCCCTATTCTGATTAAAGGACTGGAGGCTAAAACATACAAGGAACACTTGCTGGAATTGGGTATGTCTAGTTTAATGAAGAGAAGGACGAGGGGGGACAGGATAGCAGCGTTCCAGTATCTCAGGGGCTGCCCCAAAGAAGAGGGAGTCAAGCTATTCTCCAAAGAGCCTGAAGGCAGGACAAGAAGCAACAGATGGAAACTCATTAAGGAGAGAAGCAACCCAGAACTAAGGAGAAACTTCCTGACAGTGAGGACAATTAACCAGTGGAACTGCCTGCCTCCAGAAGCGGTGAATGCACCAACACTGGAAGTTTTTAAGAAGAAACTGGACAGCCATTTGTCTGAAATGGTGTAGGGTTTCCTGCCTGAGCAGGGGGTTGGACTAGATGACCTCCAAGGTCCCTTCCAACATTATTATTATTATTGTTATTATTATTATTATTTATTAAACGCTGGAGACACAAACCTTCCCTCCTGCCTGCCCACACTCACTTTCCAGCTGGTCGGGAGGGGTCCTGCTTTACGGAAGGTCGAGCTTCGTACAGTTCTATGACGGGATCCGGATTGGCTGTCATGGCGGACACAGCCATCGCATTTCGCAAGCGGTTCCCTCGGTCCAAAAGGTCTTGGGAAGAAAGAGAACATGAAAAACATAATTAAAATTAAAAACAAAGGGCACCAACCACTCCGGCCGACCGTGATCCTCTTTCCGGGATTCAAATGCAATACGGCCTTTAAAAGAGAGATAAAAAAATTGAAATAAAGATAGTCCTCGATTTATGACCACAAATGAGCCCAAATTTTTAACAGTTGTTAAGTGAGTTTTGCCCAGGGATGGGATTCAGCCAGTTCGCAACCGGTAGGTCATTTTTTTGTTGCCCGGGCCCAGAACGGACTTCCGGAAGCGGCATCTACACAGAGAACCGGTGGTTCACCTATTTGAATCCCGTTTTGCCCCATTTTATGGCCTTTTTTTGCCATGGCTGTTAAGTGAATCACCACGGTTGTTAAGTTAGTAACCTGGTGGTTAAGTGAATCTGGCTTCCCCCATTGATTTTGTTTACTAGAAGGTCACAAAAGGGGATCACCTGACCCGCTGGGACACTTGGCAACCGTCGTAAAGACGAGTCAGTTGCCAAGCGTTTGAATTTTGAACCCCGTGGCCACAGGGATGCTGCAATGGTCGTTAAGTGTGTAGAACGGTCATAAGTCCCGTTTCAGTGCCGTTGTAACTTCCAACGGTTGTTAAGTGAATCCAGCTTCCCCGTTGACTCTGCTCGTGTTCTGTCCCAGCCCACGTTGAGTCCTGGTTAAGCTCTTCCATCAAGCAAGCTGGAACCACAGGCAAAAAACAATCCCCTTTTATTATTCACAGACCTGAGTCAATGTCCAAGGCAAATAAACATAGTTCTCAGAAACTCGATTCCTCAACACGAACGGTTGCCTTTAGCCACCAGCACCTCCCACACCTTCCCTTTTATGATGCAGCCCAGGTGTGGCTTCCTAATGCCTTCTCCTTTGCCTTTGGAGCCGCCCCATTGCATCCCTCTGTCCTACACTCTCTGTCTGCTGGTGCTTTCGTGCATCCGGGATTTGTCCCAGCTGTTCTTCATCACTGTCCAACTCAGCCTCCCAGCACAGCTGTGTCTCAGCCTGAGCGCGACTAGAGGGGCCAGGCTCCTTGTCAGACTGTAAGTCTGGAAGCTGCTCAGAGCCTTTCTCTGATTCTGATGTCCCTTCCTTCTCCTCCTCTGATTCCCCAGACTCAGCTGCCGGGTCCACTGGCCGGCAAGAAATCACAACAGCTTGTCCGGAAGTCACAAAAGGAGATCACATGATACCGCAACCATCCTAAGTACATGCCAGTTGCCGAATGTCTGAATTTTGTTCCCGTGACTGTGGGGAAGGCTGCAATGATTGTAAGTCTGAAAAAACGTCCTAAGTCAGTGGTGGAGAACCTATGGCACGCGCGCCCCCGCTGCCAGCAGCAGGTCCATCAGGCCGCCACCCAGAGCAGGAGCCCCGCCCAGCACAAAGGAGGCGCAGCCAACTAGCAAGCTTGAGTAGAGGTGGTAGAGTAGAGGTCACCAACCATTGTCAATTGGTGGACTGGAAGAAAAGGGGGGGAAGCATTCTACATGCGTGCGTGCGCGCACGGGGCCACGAGCACGTACACACTGCAAATGGGGCGGGGCTAGTGCCTGCATGATACTCACGAGCCCTGCCCTGTTCTTGCGTGGTGTAGCGCCTTGTATCTGCACCCTGCGGTGCGGCAGCAGCCGTTTTTGCACCTTGCAGCACGGTGGGCCCATTTTTGTGCCCCAGGTTTTTGCGTGCCAGAGGCGGCACTCAGAGGCGCCTCCCTGCCCCCCCCCCCGAGGGTACCACAATGCTGATGCGGCCCTGGCACTTTGTGATAAATAAGTGGGTTTTGGGTTGCAGTTTGGGCACTCGGTCTCTAAAAGGTTCACCATCACTGTCCTAAGTCACTTTTTCCCAGTGCCGTCGTACGTTCAAATGATCGCTAAATGAACAGTGGTTAAGTCAAGGACCGCCTAGGCGGTTGTGTTTCATACCAGCTTACCTGCCAGGAGATCCTTCGTGGCTGGACTGTTGCAAGGAAGAACACGGACAGGCGCTGCGCTTTCCTTGTCTGACTTCATTTGTGCCTCTGGATCAGAGCTGTCCAAAAACACCCTTTGTGGCTTGGGATCCTTTGCGTTCAAGACGCAATTCGGGTGGTGTTGAGATCCGGAAATACTCCTCAGGATATTCTCCGAGTTCTCTTGGAAATATAAGTGATCTTTTCCCCTGAAACATAAGCGCCCCGGGAAACTCAGTTCAGGCTGGCTTGGGATCCCTGCGGTGGTTTCAGATGTTGGGGTTATCTTAGTACAGGGGTCCCCAACCCCCGGTATGTGGACCGGTACTGGGCCGTGGCACACCAGCAACCGGTCTGCACAAACAAGCAAAGCCCCATCCGTGGGAGGCAGGCAGCACACAAAACCACACACCCTCCGGTCCGTGGGAAAAACCCTTCTCCACCGAGGAGAGTGGAGAAATATTGGGAAATTAATAGGAAATAAGAACGTTATGCTGTATTATTCATCAGATGGTGTAAGATGGTGAGAAATAGAGTACGTCTGAATAGATAAGAGGTGGATCCTGAATATTAGACCTTGTGATGAATTGGATAAAGCAGCGGTTCTCAACCTGTGGGTCGGGACCCCATTTGGGGTCGAACGACCATTTCACGGGGGTCGCCAAACAACGCAGTCCGCCATTTTTTCCCCCCCTTTTCCTTAGCTGTGCTACTCCCTTTTATTCTATTGGCTTTTGAAAGCCAATAGAATAGACTCTTCTGAATAGAGTCTCATTCTATTGGCTTTCAAAAGCCAATAGGAATTGTCCAGGCTGTCTCTGCCCTGCTGAGCCCGCCAAAAGTCCCATTCTGCAAACGGTGCTGCACCAGTTGAGTAGTCCTCGACTTACGACCGGTTGAGTAGTCCTCGACTTACGACCAGTTGGGGGTCGCGGCATTAAAAAGATTGAGAACCACTGGGATAAAAGGAAATTTGGTATGTCAAAATTTGGACATTATAAACAACAAAAGGTCAGATTCAAATATTAACGGGAAACTAAAAATTGGGAAAAACTAATTAGGACACTGATTGTCTATAAAGACCGAATGTTAAATAACTAGGATGTGTATAAGCTAAAAATTATGGATAAATGTAAGAATGTTATTTTTATTTAATCGATATAATAAGAATTGTATTAGTTTAAATATGAGACGGTAAATACTAAGAGGAAAAGAGAGGAAATATTTAATCTGGTAATTTTAGATTTGTATTAAAGCTCTGTTCTATTCTATTCTATTCTATTCTATTCTATTCTATTCTATTCTATTCTATTCTATTCTAAAATATAACATAACACGCATACACGTATATGTACAATATTAAAAGCATGGCTATCCTATAAAGCCAGCAGTTCTTTTTTTCCAAAAAGATAGGAAATATACATTTTGGAACCTTTAGGGCTGATTTTTTTAAAATCCTAGTTGACAGAAGAGTTTAAAAAAACGTACCTTGGAGTACTTGCTCTGCTGCTGCCTATGGACTCTCTTCCATGAAGGTGTGTGCCAGCTGGTCTGTGGATCTGGGACGGAGCAAGGGAGTGGCTGAAATCTGCAGCATCTTTGTTCGCATGTGCGCTGGGGACCGTGTGGCTGCTTTCGTACACATCGGACAGAGGTTCCAGATGCAGGGATATCTGCAGTGGGGCATTTGAGCAAGCCCGTAAGAACAGCTCCCAATTCACACTCTGTCTAACGCAGGGGTCTTCAAACTTGGCCCTTTTATGACTCGTGGACTTCAATTCCCAGAATTCCTCAGCCAGGCAGGGATGCCTGGCTGAGGAATTCTGGGAGTTGAAGTCCACGAGTCATAAAAGGGCCAAGTTTGAAGACCCCTGATCTAACAGGTGGAAGGTTTACAAGACTTCAGGGGCTTCTCGCTAATCTTTATAACAGTTTTGCAAGAAAATCTTTTTTTTGGACAAGAGAGCCAGGCAGTTGTAATGGTGAAGGCACCAGGATAGAAAGCGGGATATCCTGAGTTCTAATCCTGCCTTAGGTACAAAATCAACCAGTCCCGCTCTCATAGCCTTTGGAAGGAGGCCATGGCAAACCACTTCGGAAATCTTCCCAAGAAAACTGGCTGGTCAAAAAGCTGACTTAAAGGGAACAACAATAATAACAACAATATAATTTCCAGGAGAAGCTGGGAGATAATGGTTTGCTTAAGGCTATCCAGAACATTTACGATTCCAGAGAGATGTGTCTGTCTGTCTGTCTGTCTGTCTGTCTGTCTGTCTCTCTCTGTGTCTATCTATCTGTCAGTCTGTCTATCTCTATTATTTATCTGTATCTATCATCTACCATCTCTTCATTCATTATGTCTGTCTGTCTACGTATATCTATCTATCTATGTCTATTTATGTCTGTCTATCTATGTCTGTCTGCCTATTATTTATCTGTATCTATCATCTACTATCTCTTCATCCATTATGTCTGTCTGTCTACGTCTATCTATTTATCTATCTATCTATCTATCTATCTATCTATCTATCTATCTATCTATCTATCTATCTATCTATCTACCTACCTATGTCCATCTATTATTTATCTATATTTATCATCTACCATCTCTTCATCCATCATGTCTGTCTGTCTGTCTGTCTGTCTATCTATCTATGTCTATTATTTATCTGTATCTATCATCTATCATCTCTTCATCCATTATGTCTGTCTGTCTGTCTACATCTCTCTCTCTGTCTTGTCTGTCTATCTATCTATCTATCTATCTATCTATCTATCTATCTATCTATCTATCTATCTATCTATCTATCTATCTACCTACCTACCTATCTACCTACCTATCTACCTACCTACCTATCTACCTACCTATGTTTATCTATTATTTATCTATATCTATTATCTACCATCTCTTCATCCATCATGTCTGTCTGTCTGTCTGTCTATATCTATCTATCTATCTATCTATCTATCTATCTATCTATCTATCTATCTATCTCTATTATTTATCTGTATCTATCATCTACCATCTCTTCATCCATTATGTCTGCCTGTATCTATCTATCTATCTATCTATCTATCTATCTATCTATCTATCTATCTATCTATCTATCTATCTATCTATCTCTATTATTTATCTGTATCTATCATCTACCATCTCTTCATCCATTATGTCTGCCTGTATCTATCTATCTATCTATCTATCTATCTATCTATCTATCTATCTATCTATCTATCTATCTCTATTATTTATCTGTATCTATCATCTACCATCTCTTCATCCATTATGTCTGCCTGTATCTATCTATCTATCTATCTATCTATCTATCTATCTATCTATCTATCTATCTATCTATCTTGCTTTAATATTTTCTAAATCTTTGCACAACATTCAACAACCCTTTTGAGTTGTCTGCACCAATATCAGAAACCTGATTTTGAGCAACTCATTTTCCAAAAGGTTCTTGTGGGGAAAAAGAGGAGAGAGAAGGAGCATTGGATATATTCGCTGCCTTAAGTTATTTGTAAGAATAGTAAAAGTGGGATGCAGATAAAATGAATCCTCCGGATAATCAAAACAACTGCTTTAGAATAGGGGTCCCCAACCTCCGGGTCAAGGCCCATTCAGAACCAGTCTGCACAAGCAGTGGGTGAGCGCATTCACGCCGCTCCACTTGCGTGAACGGTGAGGGTGCCTGCCCATGCGCAAATCTCCACACACACCAGCAACTGGTGCAAACGGAGCTACCTATGCAGAGACGTCCGTTCTCCACCGCTAACGCCACCGGTCCACAAAACTGGAAAGGTTGGGGTCTGTTGCTTTAGAACAGTGATTCTCAACCTTTCTAATGCCGTGACCCCATAATACAGTTCCCCATGTTGTGGTGAACCCCAAGTGGGTGTGGCCACCAGTAAGAGGGAGTAGAACAGCTAGGGAAAAGGGAAAAAAATGGCGGACAGCATGGTTTGGCGACCCCCGTGAAATGGTCATTTGACCCCAAATGGGGTCCTGACGCACAGGTTGAGAACCACTGCTTTAGAACATCCAGATTATTACTAATTAATGTCATGGTTCCGACAGATGAAACTTCGAGGCATTGTTTACCTTAAAGACTCTTAAGCCAAAATCTGAATTCCCCTCCCCAGAGCACATAGTACCAAAGCACAATTCCCCACTCCGATTCGCAGTCATAAATCACATTCCCCAATTAGCTTGAAACGCAGGCTTCCCCTCCAGTTCTCCAGCCCACCATTTCTTATCATTTCTGGCTACAATAACCTTGTTTCTCATGCTAGGTCTAGAGCTGTTATGTCTAGCTGGACTCTCATTCACATCCCCCCTTCCTAGCATCATCTAATTCTAACTCTAAAAGCAAAAGGAACAAGATGGCTACATTTCCCTCTGTTGTCAGTGGAAAAACATCCGATGTGAGCAGCGTTGACCTTGACATTGTGTGCATTTTAAATTGATCCTTATTTACAATATTTCAGTGGTTCTCAACCTGTGGGTTGGGACCCCATTTGGGGTCGAACGACCATTTCACGGGGGTCGCCAAACAACGCAGTCCGCCATTTTTTCCCCCCTTTTCCTTAGCTGTGCTGCTCCCTTTTATTCTATTGGCTTTTGAAAGCCAATAGAAGAGACTCTCTTGAATAGAGTCTCATTCTATTGGCTTTCAAAAGCCAATAGGAATTGTCCAGGCTGTCTCTGCCCTGCTGAGCCCGCCCAAAGTCCCATTCTGCAAACGGTGCTGCACCCGTTGAGTAGTCCTCGACTTACGACCGGTTGAGTAGTCCTCGACTTACGACCAGTTGGGGGTCGCGGCATTAAAAAGATTGAGAACCACCGCAATATTTGGAGTTGAGGCCAGGCAGCAGAGAGAAAAAAAAAAGAATTTTGACTCACCTGCAGCTCTCCCATCTTTTCTGACGATGGAGAAACGATGGTGAAAAATCCACTGATTGGGTGGCTGGGGGAGAGCTGAGCCAGCCCCTTGATTTGAACCCGTCCGATCGGAAGGTGGTCTGATTGGGTCATTACTTCCAAAAGAAGAGCCCCCATATCTGTCGGAAGCCAGCAAAGAGGATCAAATTGGTCCAACTGGATAAGCAACATACGAATTCGAAGGGTAGGGATCTACTTCAAAACCGTATCTGTCGTATACAGTTGAACCGGGGTGTCTTTGAGGGTCCCTGAGTCGGTTTGTTTTCTTGCAGACGTTTCATGACCCAGCTAGGTAACATTGTCAGTGCTAGAAGGGAGGGGGGGATATTAGTGGAAGCGGTCTTGGTGGTTCCTGGGCTGGGGTGTTGGCTGTTAGCTTGTCTGGCAGTTCCTTGATTGGGTATTGTTTGCTCCTTGACCAAGGCACTAGACTAGAATATAAATTAAGAGCAAACCTCACTCCCTACTGGTGCTGATGATGTTTCCTAGTTTGGTAATGAAACGTCTGCAAGGAAACCACCAAGCTCAGAGAGCACCAAGGACCCCACAATCTCAGCCAGGCACGCATGCCTGGCTGAGGAATTCTGGGAGTTGAAGTCCACAAGTCATAAAAGGGCCAAGTTTGAAGACTCCTACATTAATCCTTCTTTCTTTCTTTCTTTCTTTCTTTCTTTCTTTCTTTTTCTTTCTTTCTTTCTTTCTTTCTCTTTCTTTCTTTCCTTCCTTCCTTCCTTCCTTTCCTTTCTTTTTTTTTCTTTCCTTCCTTCCTTTCTTTCTTTCTTTCCTTCCTTCCTTCCTTTATCTTTCTTTCTTTCTTTCTTTCTTTCTTTCTTTCTTTCTTTCTTTCTTTCTTTCTTTCTTTTCTTTTCTTTCTTCAAAACCCACTCCCTTGAAGCATTGATCATGTTCCTTAGTTTGGTAATGAAATGTCTGCCAGCAAACCACCAAGCTCAGAGAGCATCAAAGACCTCACAGTCCTTCCTCCTCCTCCTCTTCTTCAAACCCCATTCTCTCTTTTTTTTTAAACAATATTTTATTGAGTTTATATAGATAAGGGAAAATTAGGAACAATATGCCTATGGTAAGGGAGGGGGACGGGGGGAAGGAAATGGGGGATTTAGGATAAAATAAGGAAAGGGACAATCACATATTTTAACAAACAAGCAACTGTCCGGATCATAATAATGAGTGAATGTCTTAAAACAGTAGTTCTCAACCTGTGGGTGGGGACCCCATTTGGGGTCGAACGACCATTTCACAGGGGTCGCCAAACAACGCCGTCCGCCATTTTTTCCCCCCTTTTCCTTAGCTGTGCTA
This sequence comes from Crotalus tigris, assembly GCF_016545835.1. Taxonomy (NCBI): domain Eukaryota; kingdom Metazoa; phylum Chordata; class Lepidosauria; order Squamata; family Viperidae; genus Crotalus; species Crotalus tigris. The sequence goes on along the minus strand of NW_024096763.1, from coordinate 356,171 downwards.
CTCCCTTTTCTTCTATTGGCTTTTGAAAGCCAATAGAAGAGACTCTCTTGAATAGAGTCTAATTCTATTGGCTTTCCAAAGCCAACGGGAATTGTCCAGGCTGTCTCTGCCCTGCTGAGCCCACCAAAAGTCCCATTCTGCAAACGGTGCTGCACCCGTTGAGCAGTCCTCGACTTACGACCGGTTGAGTAGTCCTCGACTTATGACCGGTTGGGGGTCGCGGCATTAAAAAGGTTGAGAACCACTGTCTTAAAATAAAGTTAAGTTTTAGAAACACTCCATTTGCAATTCTCTTGAAGCACTGATGATGTTCCCTAGTTTGGTAACGAAACGTCTGCAAGAAAACCGCCAAGCTCAGAGAGCACCAAGGATGCCACAGACCTCCTCCTCCTCCTCCTCCTCTCCACCCCCCCTCTCTTCTAGCTCTGAAGTTGTTACCTAGTTGGGTCATGAAACCTCTGCAAGAAAACCACCCAGCTCAGGGATCACCAAGGACCCCACAGTCCTTCCTCCTCCTCCTCCTCCTCCTCCTCCTCCTCCTTCTCCTCCTCCTCCCTTCTAGCACTGAAGATGTTACGATTCTCGTACTTCTCAATTGCACTTAACCATTTCTCTTGTCCACCCTAAAAATAGCCAATGTGTGGCCCTTTCCAGAGGACCTCTGTGGACTGAGCACATCCAGGGCACACCCGTTCAACCGGTCACCCTATGAGTTGCAAAGAGCCAGCTCTTACCTGCCAGGTAAGAGGCAAACTGCTTGGGCCCACATCGCACTGGGTAGCAGGTGGTGGTGTTCAGGATCTTCTGCTCCGGCTGGGAAGCATCCTGGGGAACGAAGATGGTGCCGTTGCTGGTTTCTCCCCACCATCTCACCCGAACCAGGGACGGCACCGGCAGCTTGGCGACCATCCACAGGATTTTGCTAACGGTCAGCTTGAGGAAGCAGCGCAGGGCTCCTTCCACCAGAGGCGGTAAACTGGTAGAAGGGGAGACATCGCTGAGAGCTGCAGAGAAAGAACAGAGCGCAAATTAAATTAGATGATGACTATTATGACCTCCAAAGCGCCAGAAGGCAGAAGAAGCGACGGATGGAAAGTCATCAAGGAGAGAAGCAACCTGGAACTAAGGAGGAATTTCCTGACAGTTAGAACAATGAACCCGTGGAATGACTTGCCACCAGAAATCACTGGAGGTTTTCAAAAAGAGACTGGACAACCATTTGTCTGAAATGGTATAAGGTTTCCTGTCTGAGCAGAGGGTTGGACTAGATGACCTCCAAGGTCCCTTCCAACTCTGTTATTCTGTTAATCTTCATAATCATCTCCAAAGTGCCTGAAGGCAGGACAAGAAGCAACGGGTGGAAACTAATCAAGGAGAGAAGCAACCTGGAATTAAGGAGAAATTTCCTGACAGTTAGAACAATTAACCAGTGGAACTCCTTGCCTCCAGAAGGGGTGAATGCTCCAACCCTGGAACTTTTTAAGAAGAGACTAGACAGCCATTTGTCTGAAATGGTATAGGGCAGGGGTAGGTACCCTTGGCCCTTCATGACTCGTGGACTTCAACTCCCAGAATTCCTGAGCCAGCCATGCTGAGGGGAAAGGGAGAGGTTTCCAAGCTGAGCCATGCTGGCTCAGGAATTCTGGGAGTTGAAGTCTACGAGTCATGAAGGGGCCAAGGTTGCCTACCCCTGGTATAGGGCTTCCTGCCTGAGCAGGGGGGTGGGCTAGATGACCTCCAAGGTCCCTTCCTCCTCCTCCTCCTCATTATTAAATTTATATGCCACCCATCTCAGTGTTCTGGCAACTATGGAGCAGCTTACAGAGCAATAAAAAAAGCCAAAAAAGCCAAGACAGTGCTAGGCTGCATTAACAGAGGGATAGAATCACGTGAAGTATTAATACCACTTTACAAGGCCTTGGTAAGGCCACACTTGGAATCCTGCATCCAGTTTTGGTCACCACGATGTAAAAAAGATGTTGAGACTCTGGAAAGAGTGCAGAGAAGAGCAACAAAGATGATTAGGGGACTGGAGGCTAAAACATACAAGGAACGGTTGCTGGTATTGGGTCTGTCTAGTTTAATGAAGAGAAGGACGAGGTGATAGCAGTCTTCCAATATCTCAGGGGCTGCCCCAAAGAAGAGGGAGTCAAGCTATTCTCCAAAGCGCCTGAAGAAGGCAGGACAAGAAGCGACGGGTGGAAACTCATCAAGGAGAGAAGCAACCTGGAACTAAGGAGAAACTTCCTGACAGTTAGAACAATTAACCAGTGGAACTACTTGCCTCCAGAAGCGGTGAATGCTCCAACACTGGAGGTTTTTAAGAAGAGACTGAACAGGCATTTGTCTGAGATGGTGTAGGGTTCCTGCCTGAGCACGGGGGTGGACTTGATGACCTCCAAGGTCCCTTCCAACTTTATTATTATTAAAAAGTTGGTTTTTTTTTTAAAAAAAGGTACAGATAGTCCTTGACTTACAACCCCCTTTTTTTAGTGACCATTCAAAGTTACAGAGGTACAGAAAAAAGGGACCTATGACCGTTTTTTTCACTCGCACGACCGTTGCAGCATCCACGCGATCGCGTGATCAGATCAGATGCTTGGCAACTGGCAACCAGTTCTTGAAGTTCTGCTTATCCAGCCTGCTGCCATTCCATCAAGGCGGCTCTCCTTATAAAGTACATAAAAACACGACATTTTCCAGAACTGGTTTCCCACTGCCTTCCTCTAGAGTGGCCCTCCCATTCTCCCGCTCTCTGGGATCTCCTGGTGGTCCCCCATTCATCTCTTTCTCTGGGAAATCCTTTCAAGCAACAGCCAGGAGAGGAAAAAGCAAAGCATCTATTCCCTCGTCGTCTGCCTTCATCGATAGTGCCCGCCCCAGCTCGCTTTGATCCCAAGGCAGAACTCGAACACAGAACCAGTTCCCAAACTTCTCCCAGTATCTAATCTGCTGCCATTCCCCATTCCATCAAGGCGGTTCTCCTTATAGTGCATAAGGAGTTTCCCACCACTTTCCTCTAGGGCGTCCCTCCCATTCTCCTGTCCTCTGGGATCTCCTGGTGGTCCCCCATCTATCTCTTCAGCTGGGAAATCCTTTGCAGCAACAGGAGAGAGAAGGCAAGACATCTCCTCCTACATCTGCTGCCTTTGTCGACAGTGGGGGCCCGCAGCTCATTTTGTGGCCAAGGCACAACTCGAACTCAGAACCAGTTCCCCTGGTTATGTAGCCTGCTGCCATTCTGCATTCCATCAAGGTGGTTCTCCTTATAGTACATACAAACACGACATTTTCCACAACTAGTTTCCCACCATCTTCGTCTAGGGTGTCCCTCCCATTCTCCTGCCTTCTGGGATCTCCAGGTGGTCCCCCATCCAACTCTTCGTCTGGGAAATCCTTCGCAGCAACAGCAGGGGGGGGGAAGCATCTATTCCCACATCTTCTTCCTTCATTGACCTTGCCCCCCCCCCGCCAGCTCACTTGGTACCCAAGGCAGAACTCGAACTCAGAACCAGTTCTCAAACTTCTGCCGGTATCTGGCCTGCTGCCATTCCCCATTTCATCAACTGTGGCTCTCCTTAGAGTGCACAAAAACACGACATTTTCCACAAGTGGTTTCCCACCGCCTTCCTCTAGGGTCTTCCTCTCCTTCTCCTGCCCTGTGGGATCTCCAGGTGGTCCCCCATCCAACTCTCCGTCTGGGAAATCCTTCGCAGCAACAGGAGAGGAAAAACAAACAAAACAAAGCATCTGTTCCCACGTCTTCTGCCTTCGTTGACCTTGCCCCCCCCACCAGCTCACTTGGTACCCAAGGCAGAACTCGAACTCAGAACCAGTTCTCCTGGTTATCTAGCCTGCTGCCATTCCCCATTCCATCAGTTCTGGCTCTCCTTAAGAGTGCATAAAAACACGACATTTTTCACAAGTGGTTTCCAACCGCCTTCGGTCTCCCTCCCATTCTCCTGCCCTCTGGGATCTCCTGGTGGTCCCCCGTCCGCCTCTTCGTCTAACTCTTAAGGAAATCCTTTGCAGGAGAGGAAAAAAAGCAAAGCGTCTCTTCCCACGTCCGAGCCTTTTGCGAACCCGGGTCAGCCGCTGGGGTTGTGGGAAGGCGACAGGGACTGACCCAGCCCGGCCTCGACCTCCCTCACCCACCCGTCCGACGACGGCCGGCCGCCGCCCGGCCCGGCCCGGCTTTGCTCTTCTTCTGCTTCATCCTCGCCACTAGGCCCGGAGCCGCTGCCTAGCAACGGGCGCCGCCGCCGCCGCGCGGCCTGCTGGGAAAATGGCGGGAGGGCCGCGGCCTCGAGCGGTCCGCCACTTCAACTACCATTCCCAGAAAGCTTTGCGAGGGAACATAGAGATACGAAAATTGTTAGAAACACACTTCCCCCCCAACTTGGAGCCGTTTAAGATGGGCGGGCTTGAGGCGTGGACTTTAACATGTGTGGACTCATGTGTAGGCTTCCTGTATGGCAGGGGGTCCTCAAACCTGACCCTTTTATGACTTGTGAACTTCAACTCCCAGAATTCCTCAGCCAGCGTGCCTAGCTGAGGAATTATGGGAGTTGAAGTCCGGGGGGGGGGTCTTCAAACTTTGCCCTTTTATGACTTGTGGACTTCAACTCCCAGAATTCCTCAGCCAGCGTTCATTCATAATAATATGAATTATTCTTAGTAAGAAGTAGAACATGAAGGAAGAAAAATGTAAATAAGAAATGATGGGGCTATAAGGACAAATATTTAAAGAAGAAGAAGGGGGAAATGTAAATATTAGATTACCGTTACGTAATTGCTGTAAAAAAAGGAGTATATATTGTGTGTTATGTTTTGCTTTGTTCTGTTTTGCTTTGTTCTGTTTTGTCTTGTTGGTTAAAAAAAAAAACTTGGCCCTTTGATGACTTGTGGACTTCAACTCCCAGAATTCCTCAGCCAGCATGCCTAGCTGAGGAATTCTGGGAGTTGAAGTCCAGGAGGGTCTTCAAACTTGGCCCTTTTATGACTTGTGCACTTCAACTCCCAGAATTTCTCAGCCAGGCACACAAGGGCCAGGTTTGAAGACCCCTGTTGTATGGACTCAGGTGATGTGGACTTCAATTCCCAGAATGCCCCAGCCAGCCACCCACCTTAAGATTGAAAAACATTATTATAGAGCGAGAAAACAGTGAAATTAATTTTGGGGGAAATATCACATTTTAATCCTAATCCCTTCTTTACCAGGGCAGTGGCATATCTACCGCAAGACTGCATTTTTGTTGATGTCAGGGGAAGAAAGCCAATTCCCCAATGATTCCGATAAGAGCTGCAGCACTCTTGTTTTCCAGTCTGGCCCTGGAGCATGGGAGTTGTAGTTGTACGGCCAACATGCAAAGTTACTTCTTCTACTGTAATTTTCCATGAGGATTGGGCCTTACCCCCCTTTCTTCCCTCCTCAGTGTTGAATTGCTTGCATGCAAACAATTTGGCTATCAAGCTTCTCCGTATTTGCAGGCAATCCCCGACTTACGACAGTTTATTTAGTGGCCGTTCAAAGCTACAAGGGCACTAAAAAAAAGGGACTTACGATCATTTTTCACATTTTCGACCCTTGGTCACATGATCAAAATTTGAACACTTTGCCACTGACTCATATTTATGACGGTTGCAGTGTCCCGGGGTCATGTGATCTCCTTTTGTGACCTTATTACAGTGGGGGAAGCCAGGTTCACTTAACAATCGGATTACTAATTGAACAACTGCAGTGATTCACTTAACAACTGTGGCCAGGAAGGTGGTAAAATGGAGCAAAATTCACTTAGAAAAGTTTTGCTTAGCAACAGAAATATTTGTCTCAATTGTGGTGGTAAGTCAAGGACTATCTGTACAATGACTCCAGTGATAAAATAGGGAATGTAGATAATAGAATAGAATAGAATAAATACAGAATAGAATAGAAATATAGAACAGAATTACAGAACAGAATAGAAATACAGAATAGAATAGAGTAGAATAGAATAGATATATAGAATAGAATAGAAATATAGAACAGAATTACAGAACAGAATAGAATAGAAATACAGAATAGAATAGAATAGAATAGAATAGACATATAGAATAGAAATACAGAATAGAAATATAGAACAGAATTACAGAACAGAATAGAATAGAAATACAGAATAGAGTAGAATAGAATAGAATATATAGAATGGAATAATACAGAATAGAGTAGAATAGAATAGATATATAGAACAGAAATACAGAATAGAACAGAGTAGAATAGAATAGATATATAGAATGGAATAGAAATACAGAATAGAGTAGAATAGAACAGATATATAGAATAGAATAGAAATACAGAATAGAAATATAGAATAGAATTACAGAACAGAATAGAAATACAGAATAGAATAGGGTAGAATAGAATAGATATATAGAATAGAATAGAAATACAGAATAGAAATATAGAATAGAATTACAGAACAGAATAGAATAGAAATACAGAATAGAATATAGAATAGAATAGATATATAGAATAGAAATACAGAACAGAATAGAATAAAATACAGAATAAAGTAGAATAGATATACAGAATAGAATAGAAATACAGAATAGAATAGAAATATAAAATAGAATTACAGAACAGAATAGAAATAAAGAATAGAGTAGAATAGAATAGATATATAGAATAAAATAGAAATACAGAATAGAATATAGAATAGAACAGATATATAGAATAGAATTACAGAACAGAATAGAATAGAAAAGAAATATAGAATAGAATAGTGTAGAATAGAATAGAATAATATCTTTATTGTCAATTTAAATGTAGATTAATACATTAAAATAACATTTTGTTGCAGACAATTCTCCAAGGGTAACCATCTCCAACATACACTGCATAAACATGAGACCAAAATAAATAACAATAACAATAATAATGGTAATAGTAATAGTAATACATATACCCACATACACATAGATATATGACTCAGAGAAACAACACAGGTATACATGGCGAAAAAAACCGATCTTGCCAGTTTAGATCACTCTAATTATTATCTCTATGGCTCCACCAAGCCTCTCTCGGTCGGTCGAACAGACTCCTCTTCGCCCGTACTCCATTTTCATACTCCGCTTCCCAGGGTGCCTTTCGGCAACTTCCGGACGTGCGTCGCCGGGCGTGCCCCGATCGCAGCCCCGCCGGGACTGCCTTTCCCGTCCTGCCTCGGGGCGGGAGCCCCTCCCTTCCGGGCGAGCGCGGAGGGGCTGCTGGGAGCGGCGGGCCGGCGGCTCCTTCTGGGAAGGCGGGGGCCGGATCCTCCACGCCCCTCGGCCGCTGCGCTGCTCGCCGGGCCCCGCGTCCCCCTCGCCATGTCCGCCCTGGAGAAGCAGCTGCAGCTCGGCCGCCTGCCCCCTCGCCCGCCGGGCCCCGCCGGAGGCAGCGGCCAGGCCCCTCCCAAGATGCGCATGGGGTAGGACGGCGGCGGCGGCGGTGACGTCACGGGGGCCCCCGCGGCGGTGACGTCACGGGAGGGAAGCGGGGAGGCCAGCGGTGACGTCATGGGCGGCGGGGGGCACCCCTCTTCAATGGGGAGCAGAGGAGGGGGCGTGGCCCGAAGGGGGAGGATTGGGGGGGCTGGGAGGGGGAGGGGGGATGACCCTAGTACCCCTGCAAGGACGCTGGACTACATCTCCCATTATCCCCTGCCAGCAGGGCCGTGGAGGGGGGGTCCCTGCGAGCCCCCTCCCCACGTTCCCGATCCCGTTGGATGGGATTTATTCCGTTTATAGGTCGCCCAGATCAAAATCCGGGCTTCCAAGTGAGATTAATGTATGGGAGGGTCTCTTCCCTTCTCCCTCCCCCCCCCCGCCAAGCTGGATCATGGGGAGGGTCTCTTCTCTCCCCCCCCCCCTCATCTGGACCACTGCTCATTTTGCCCCCCTCCTTGGGACTGGTCCTTCTAACATACACACACACACTCCTTTGAAATACCCCCACCGCCTCCCCCTCCCCAACTGCCATCCTCCTGTCCTGCGGAGATCCCTTTCCCATCATCCCCAGCCAACCAGGACCCCCCCTCAAACATGCTCCCTTTGACAAGGGGAGGGGGTAGATCCCCAGGAGAACCAGCACCAAGGACAGGGCTAACCCCCCCACCCCAATGGACTCCCACCCCCTCCAGCCTGCCTGGAGGGGGGGGGGGTTGAGAAGACCTGGATGAGAGATGCTGTAGGGGGGGTCAGGCTTGGGGGGGGGCAGCGATTAATATTTATACGTTACTTATAAGTAAGGGTGTAGGTCAGGGGTAGGCAACCTTGGTTCTTTTATGACTGGTGGACTTCAACTCCCAGAATTCCTGAGCCAGCCACGCTGAGGGGAAAGGGAGAGATTTCCAAGCTGAGCCATGCTGGCTGAGGAATTCTGGGAGTTGAAGTCCACAAGTCATCAAGGGGGCCATAGTTCCCCCATGCTGGCTCAGGAATTCTGGGAGTTGAAGTCCACAAGTCATAAAAGAGCCAAGGTTGCCTACCCCTGGCGTAGGTCTTTACATATGTCATATATAGCAGTGGTGACGAACCTATGGCACGGGTGCCAGAGGCGGCACTCGGAGCCCTCTCTGTAGGCACACGTGCCGTTGCCCCAGCCTTGCCTTCACCCGCGACCCCCTCCTCACAAGCGGCCTCCCTGCAG
>NW_024096763.1:302500-342500 GCF_016545835.1 Crotalus tigris | reverse complement strand
ACCCAACGATTAATAAACAGTTAAAGGGAAGAAAAACTTCACTTTTCCTGTACTGGTGAGAAAAAAGGGGGGAATATATAAAAAGACAGAGTTGCATCTATTTTACAGGAGAAATAAACTTAACAATTAATAAGTGGACAATCACTTAGATAGGAGCCAGCTGTGTGCTGCAGCTGCCAAAAAGGCCAACACAGTGCTGGGCTGCATTAACAGAGGGATAGAATCAAGATCACGTGAAGTGTTAATACCACTTTATAAGGCCTTGGTAAGGCCACACTTGGAATACTGCATCCAGTTTTGGTCACCACGATGTAAAAAAGATGCTGAGACTCTAGAAAGAGTGCAGAGAAGAGCAACAAAGACTATTAGGGGACTGGACGCTAAAACATACAAGGAACGGTTGCTGGAATTGGGTATGTCTAGTTTAATGACGAGAAGGACCAGGGGGGACATGATAGCAGCCTTCCAGTATCTCAGGGGCTGCCCCAAAGAAGAGGGAGTCAAGCTATTCTCCAAAGCACCTGAAGGTAGGACAAGAAGCAATGGGTGGAAACTCATCAAGGAGAGAAGCAACCTGGAACTAAGGAGAAACTTCATGACAGTGAGAAAAATTAACCAGTGGAACAACCTGCCTCTAGAACCGGTGAATGCTGGAAGTCTTTAAGAAGAGACTGGACAGCCATTTGTCTGAAATGGTACATGGTTTCCTTCCTGAGCAGGGGGTTGGACTAGAGGACCTCCAAGGTCCCTTCCACCACCACCACCACCACCATCATCATCATCATTATTATTATTATTATTATTATTATTATTATTATTATTATTATTATATAGTTAAATGAAAGGAAAACTTCACTTTACCTGTACTGATAGAGGAAAAAAAGAATGTGTAAAAAGATAGGGTTGTGCCGGTATAGCATTACTTCTTATGAGTAAATAAACCTAAGACTGAATAAATACTTAGGTGAAATAAAATGAAAAACTTCCCTTGACCTGTACTAAGAGAGAGAGAAAAAGTGCCAAAATACACAAGATTTTTGTGCAGCTAAGAGAAGACTGCAAGGGGAGGTGCAGAAAGCAACAGCTGCTGCGTGACTTAACACATCCACCTTTGTTTTGGCTGGATAGCGAGTCACAAGGCGAGCGACGACGACAACTCTTGCTTGGGCAAATATGTACCAAAGAAACGACGAGTTTTGGGACCACATTTTTCTCGTCAAAAATGGTGTCGGGGATCAAATTGGATGAGTGTCAAAGCAGTTGAATGGTGGGGTATCACTTGTACAAGAAGAGAGCTACGGATCTGTAAGTCAGCTCTATAAATTCATACAGGGAGTCCTCAATTTACGACCGATGGCTTATTGGTTTCTTTGAAGTTACGACTGACCTCCCTGGGGAGACTGAACAACCCAGTTTTGAAACTCTGATGGCTGCACCCCGTCTCCCCCCCTCTTCCCGGTCATGTAACCCTGCATTTGTAGCCATCCTGTGGTCACGTGATCAGGGTTTAACGATGGTTTTCTTGCAAATTAGCATTTGCGCCCAGTTTTCAGCAAAGCCGCCCCGTGGTTTGCTTTACATTTGCTTTTTTGCTTCGTGACCACTGGGGGGGGGGGAAACGTTGTAACATGGGATTCGTCGCGTGGGCGACCCAGTTTACGACCGTCACGATTGATGACCGCGATGGGCAGGCCCCATTACGCTTGTTGACCGAGGACGGCCTCTTAACGGCAACAATCAAGTTGGTTAGACCGCTTGTTTTAAACAAAAACTGAAAAGTTTTTTTTCAAGTTTGAAGTTTTAAAACTCTTTTTTCCGGTGAGTTGATTGGAGGTCTCTTGCTTTGGGCAGGGGGTTAACAGAACCATAGAGTTGGAAGGGACTTTGGAGGTCATCTAATCCAACCCCCTGCTCAGGCAGGAGACCCTATACCATTTCGGACAAATGGCTGTCCAGTCTCTTCTTAAAAACTTTCAGTGTTGGAGCATTCACTGCTTCTGGAGGCAGGTTGTTCCACTGGTTAATTGTTCTCACTGTCAGGAAGTTTCTCCTTAGTTTTAAAGTTGCTTCTCTCCTTGATGAGTTTCCGTCCGTTGCTTCTTGTCCTGCCTTCCGGCGCTTTGGAGAATAGCTTGACTCCCCCTTCTTTGGGGTAGCCCCTGAGATACTGGAAGACTGCTATCCTGTCCCCCCTCATCCTTCTCTTCATTAAACTAGATACACCCAATTCCAGCAACTGTTCTTTATATGTTTTAGCTTCCAGTCCCCTGATCATCTTTGTTGCTCTTCTCTGCCCTCTTTCCAGAGTGTCAGCATCTTTTTTACATCGTGGTGACCAAAACTGGATGCCGTATTCCAAGTGTGGCCTTACCAAGGCCTTGTCAAGTGGTATTAACACTTCACGTGATCCTGATTCTATCCCTCTGTTAATGCAGAGGGATAGAATCCAGGTTGGTCTAGAAGACCACCAAGGTCCCTTCCATCTCTAGGATTTTATGATTCTGTGTAGTAGTATTATATCTCCCCCTCCTTTTTTCTCTAAACCTCAAGTGTTTCCAAAGAAGGTTGTCGTATCCTTAACTGTTCATACACTTTTCGAGTTTACAAGAGCGGGTCTGAGGGTCCCCTGTTGCTGCTTCTACATGGCGGAGGCCATTCGGCTCTTTCCTGGGCTGTCTTCACGGTAAGTCCCTCCCTCTCTCCCTCCCTCCCTTCCTTCCTTCCTTCCTTCCTTCCTTCCTTCCTTCCTTCCTTGTGTGTGGCGGGGCCAGATTTTTAAAACCACCCATCGACCCCCTCAGAAAGACTGTAGGCACGCAACTATATAGGGTGGGCTGGACTTACCACCACAGTTGAGCCCCAAATATCCTTTGGTAAGTACTAATATTTATAATATTTATATTGATATGTTACTTATATGTAAGGGTGTAGGTCTATACGTATGTTATATATAGTATGCTTAAATGTGTGTTATGTATGTGTATACTTTGAGAGCAAGCAACCAGATTTCATTTTCAATGTGTGCCGTTGGGCCCACAGTAAAAAAATGACAAGAAAGGTCATCCGTCCGTCCATCCATCCATCCATCCATCTATCTATCTATCTCATCTGTATCTAATTTATCTATATCTATCTGTCTATCTAATATCTTTATCATTGTATCTAATTTATATCTATCTGTCTATCTAATTATCATCTGTCTATTTAAGATCTATATCTATCTGTATCTAATTTATATCATCTGTATCTAATATCTATCTATCATCTGTCTATCTAATTTCTATCTAACTTTATCATCTGTCTATTTAATATCTATTATCTACATCTATCATCTGTCTATCTAATATCTATCACCTGTCTGTCTAATTTCTATCTATCTCTATCATCTGTCTAATATCTATCTGTCATCTATCTATATCTATCATCTGTGTCTATCTATCGGTAGTCCTCCACTTACCACATTTCACTTAGTGACTATTCAAAGTTACAACAGCACTGAACAGCTTTCATTCAGATGTTATGGATGCTTCATCACTGGGTGCTTTATCTCCTGCTTGAGCAGGGGCTAGACTAGAAGACCTCCAAGGTCCCTTCCCCTCAATTCTGATGCTGAAAAAATAGTGACTTACGAGCATTTTTCACACCACCGTTGCAGCCTCCCCATGGTCGTGATCAAAATTCGGAGGCTTGGCCCCTGACTCGCGTATTTACTTAGGAGTCAGTTGGATGCTTCGCCAGCTGGGGAATTCTGGGAGTTGAAGTCCACACGTCTTCATGTTGCCCAGGTTGAGAAATGCTGGGCTGGATCATTCTTGGGGTCTCATCCTGTCTACAAGGGTGGGACCTTAACTACTTAAGAGCTCTACCTCTATTCCTCTGATTTTATAACTCTGAGTCCTTTTTTTTTTAAATCCCTGCAGGCTGCCATTGTCAGCCGTATCCAGTGCAGAATCGTTGCTTTGGATCTAAGAGGACACGGTAAGGCAGAGGCCCCCAACCAATATTATATTATATTATATTATATTATATTATATTATATTATATTATATTATATTATATTATATTATATTATTATTGTTGTTGTTGTTGTTATTTTGTATTGTATTATATTATATTATATTATATTATTATATTATAATCAGTGGTTCTCAACCTTTCTAATGCCGCGACCCCATAATACAGTTCCCCATGTTGTGGGGACCCCCAACCACTTATACATCACAGGGTGCCAGGGGCGTGGCCAAAGAAAAGGGGAAAAAAATGGCGGACAGCCTTGTTTGGCGACCCCCGTGAAATGGTCGTTCGACCCCAAATGGGGTCCCGACCCACAGGTTGAGAACCACTGTTATATATTATAATATACTATACTATACTATACTATACCATACCATACCATACCATACCATACCATACCATACCATAATAATAATATAATATAATATAATATAATATAATATAATATAATATAATATAATAATTGTCATGGTTCCGACTAATGAAACACTTCAAAGAACTTCCAGGCATGTTTATCCCAAAGCCTTTATTACCAGTGTTACAAATTGATGGCACATCATGGAGGTTTATGCCAGAATCTGAATTCCTCTTGCTGGCATCTAACTTCTCTTGCTAAACCCCTCCCTTATCTTGCAGTCACAAGTCACATCTTCCAATTAGCCCAGAGGGAAGAGATTCACTTCCGTTCCTTTTCCTGGGCTTTTGTTATTTCCCCTCCTTTTTCTCTCTCATCTGAATTAAAAATACCAGACAGTTCTGCATATTTTGTCAAAGCAAGAATATTCAATATTAGCAGCGTTGACAATAATATAATATACTGTAATGTAATATAATATAATATAATAATATATAATATAATTATAGTATAATTATTATAATTATAATATAAATTATAATATATAATATAATAAATAATATAATATACCGTAATTTCCGGCGTATAAGACGACTCGGTGTATAAGATGACCCCGTCTTCGACGCCGAGTCGCATGCCTAGAAAGTTGTCTTATACGCCGGAAAGTACGGTAATAATAATGAAGAATTTATAGGGCCATAAAATAGAGAAAATCCTCAAAAACGAAGAAACCCAATGCTTGCTTATCTATTTATAAAATGTATTTGCCACCCACATCGTATCCCAGGACTCTGGGCAATTTCAGAATTCAAACAGACAGGCGCCTGCCATATCACACCCCAGACTTAACAACTGCAAGACACAAAAGTCTGTACGGTGGACGTGGCTGGAGACTGCCAAAGAGAAGAGAAAGAACTGGAGAAAAAAAATTGCAAAACACAGAGACGTGCAAACAGAAATAGAACGGTCAACACCTTTTGCCCCTTGTCTGATTTAATTAATAATAATAATAATAATAATAATAATAATAATAATAATAATAATAAATAATAAATAAATAAAAAATAAAAAATAAAAAAAAATAAAAATTCAGATGCAATCCAATATGGTTGGTCGATAAGGGCATAGAGGAGAAATGTTTTTAATTCCAGTTAAGACTTCTTTTCATTTGAGCTGCTTTTGTTGTTGCAGGGGAGACAAAAGTGCGTAATCCTGAAGATCTGTCTGCAGAAACAATGTCCAAGTATGTGGCTCCATAATTTTTTTTGGGGGGGGGGTGTTTTAAGGTTGCTGAGGAATTCTGGGAGTTGAAGTCCCCAAGTCTTAAAAGTTGCCAAGTTTGCAGATCCCTGGTGGCTGGGGAATTCTGGGAGTTGAAGTCCACGAGTCTTAAAGTTGCGGTGTTTGGAGATCCCTGGTGGCTGGGGAATTCTGGGAGATGAAGTCCCCAAGTCTTAAAGTTGCCAAGTTTGCAAATCCCTGGTGACTAGGGAATTCTGGGAGTTGAAGTCCACGAGTCTTAAAAGTTGCCAAGTTTGCAGATCCCTGGTGGCTGGGGAATTCTGGGAGATGAAGTCCACGAGTCTTAAAAGTCATCAACTTTGGATACTCCTGTGCTAGGAGACCAGTGGGCTTCCTTGGGCAGTTGGAAGAACAAACAAGATGGGTCTGGGGTCCCATCCAGCAGGACACAGCTTACGTTCTCCCGTTCTTATGTTTTTTTCTAGAGACGTTGGCAACGTGGTGGAAGTCATGTATGGCGACCTCTGCCCTCCCATTATGCTGATTGGGCACAGCATGGGAGGGGCCATCGCTGTCCACACAGCCGCGTCCAATCTGGTGCCAAGCTTGTTGGGCCTCTGTATGATTGACGTTGTGGAAGGTCAGTTGCCACCATTTTCCTTTCTGGAGCAGGGGTCTTCAAACTTCGGCCTTTGATGACTTGTGGACTTCAACTCCCAGAATTCCTCAGCCAGGCACACGTGCCTGGCTGAGGAATTCTGGGAGTTGAAGTCCACAAGTCATCAAAGGGCCAAGTTGGAAGACCCCTGCTCTAGATCAACTTCTCCTAACCTTGCAGCAGGCATGATACATGTCAGTTTGTTTAATACCAGACGCCCCTCTGTCATTGGTGCAGGGACAGCTATGGATGCCCTCAACAGCATGCAGAATTTCCTCCGGAGTCGCCCGAAGACGTTCAAATCTCTGGAAAACGCCATCGAATGGAGGTAATGCATGAACCATGATGGTTGAACCATTAGGTTAGATTAGATTGGGTTGGGTTGGGTTGGGTAAGGTTGGGTTGGATTAGGTTGGGTTGGATTGGACTGGGTTGGGTTGGGTTGGATTAGATTGGGTTGGGTTGGGTTGGATTAGATTGGGTTGAGTTGGGTTGAGTTGGATTAGGTTGAGTTGGATTGGGTTGGGTTGAGTTGGGTTGGATTAGGTTGGGTTGAGTTGGATTGGACTGGATTGGGTTGGATTAGATTAGGTTGGGTTGGGTTGGGTTGGATTAGGTTGGGTTGAGTTGGATTAGGTTGAATTGGGTTGGGTTGGGTTGAGTTGGATTAGGTTGGGTTGGGTTGGATTGAGTTGGGTTGGGTAAGGTTGGGTTGGATTAGGTTGGGTTGAGTTGGATTGGACTGGGTTGGGTTGAATTGGATTAGATTGGGTTGGATTAGATTGGGTTGGATTGGGTTGAGTTGGGTTGGGTTGGGTTGGGATTGACAAAATCCACATTAGTCAATTGCAAAAGGCAGCTTGACTCAAATCAGCTAACATCCTGCAATGAGACCTTTAACACCATCAAACCACCACATCTGCCTCCCCCAGGTCCTTGAGAAGGACTTAATAGGTGGGTGAAAAAAATGCCAGATCCAGTCTGAACATCTGGCCAACTGTGTGACAAGCCAAAGTAATAATAATAAAAATAAAACTGGAGCACGGAGTTCCATATTAGCTACTCTGCCTTCCTTTGAGAGGGGACAGGTGGGACTTAAAAAAATTCAAGATAAACCATCTTTGCTAAAAAAAATAAAATAAAAAAAATTGAAGGAAAGTTAAAACAACAGTTACGAATTACGCGTTGGTGATGGCTGGTCTTTTTTCCCTTTTTTTTTTTTTTCCTCCTAGTGTGAAGAGCGGGCAGATCAGAAATCCCGAATCAGCCAGAGTATCCATGCTCGGCCAGGTCAAACAGTACGTCGACTCTATAAACTTCCTTCCATGCCTTCCTACGTGCTTGGAAGCCCTTTCAGCTGTTCCCTTTTGTGAAACCTCTTCCTTGCTTTTCAAAAACTGGAAATGCTTTAAAATGTGTAGACTTCAACCAGCTAGGAAATTCTCTCTCTGTGTGTGTGTGTGTGTGTGTGTGTGTGTGTGTGTGTGTAGCTGCGGCTGGTCTCTGTGCTCATTGTTTGCAGATGTTTCATTACCCAACTAGGTACCATCATCAGTGCTAGAAGGGAATGGGGTTTGCGAGGAGGAAGAGGGGGAGGAGGACTGTGGGGTCCTTAGTGCTCTCTGAGCTGGGTGGTTTTCTTTTTTTTTTCTTTTTTTTTTACAAATTTTATTAAATTGACAAAAATGGACATGATTCAACTTCCCTGGCTTCAACAGTGCTATTAGTGTTACCTTATATTACAGAAAGAAAAACAGAAACTTAAAATACATTCTATAACACAGTGGTTCTCAACCTTTTTAATGCCACGGTCGTAAGTCGAGGACTACTCAAGTCCACAAGTCATCAAAGGGCCAAGTTCAAAGACCCCTGTTTTACAGAGTCCTTGAGGCCACCTGGAAGCTCACCTGTGTGCTCCGGGTCACCTGAGTGGAGCCTTCTTGGCTGCCGTATGTTTTCCACCCTGCCTCTCTTGAAGACAGGGACACAGGCGGTTGGGGACGAGTCCGTGTTGTCTGCCTCTCCAACGAAAGCACAAGTGGTTCCTGTGGTCTGCAACGTTTTCTGGAAATCTGTTCCTGCTCCCACACCCTTCGAAGGGGGTCCATCCCAAAGAGCATGGCCAAATGTCCAGTCATCCAGGTCCTGGTTGTCCCAAAGGTGCTTTTTCAGGAGGCAATGGGACTTTCTGGGATGGGACTCTGGAAGCACGGAGAAAGGGGCTAGTCCATTACGGGAAACATTCCTAACTCTGCTAGACTTATGTCGGCTGGGAGAATTGCTTTGGCCATAATAATAATAATAATAATAATAATAATAATAATAATAATAATAATAATAGGAACTGCTTCCATCCTGCGACGATGTCTGTAATACCATCAAACATCCACATCTGCCTATCCCAGGTCCTGGGTAAGGACTCGATAGGTAGACAAAATGCCAAATCCAGTCTGAACATCTGGCTGACTGCGATGATCGATAATAATAATAATAATAAAAGTTGGAAGGGACCTTGGAGGTCATCAAGTCCAACCCCCTGCTCAGGCAGATAACCCTATACCATTTCAGACAAACAGATGTCCAGTCTCTTCTTAAAAACTTCCAATGTTTTTAAGCATTCGCTGCTTCTGGAGGCAGGTTGTTCCACTGATTAATTGTCCTCACTGTCAGGAAGTTTCTCCTTAGTTCTAGGTTGCTTCTCTCCTTGATGAGTTCCCATCCATTGTTTCTTGTCCTGCTTCAGGTGCTTTGGAGAAAAGCTTGACTCCCACTTCTTTGGGGCAGCCCCTGAGATATTGGAACACTGCTATCATGTCCCCCCTCATCCTTCTCTTCATTAAACTAGACCTACCCAATTCCAGCAACTGTTCCTTGTATGTTTCAGCCTCCAGTCCCCTGATCATCTTTGTTGCTCTTCTCTGCACTCTTTCTAGTGTCTCAACCTCTTTTTCACATCGTGGTGATCGAAACTCTATGCAGTATTCCAGATGTGGCCTTACCAAGGCTTTGTAAAGTGGTATTAACACTTCATGTGATCCTGATTCTATCCGTCTGTTAATGCAGCCTAGCACTGTGTTGGCCTTTTTGGCAGCTGCAGCACACGGCTGGCTCATATTTAGGTGATTGTCTACTAGGACTCCAAGGTCCCTCTCACAGTTACTACTATTGAGTATGGTGCCACCTATACTATACCTGTGCATTTGGTTTTTCTTGCCTAAATGTAGAACCTTCCTTTTTTCACCACTAAATTTCATTTTGTTAGAGAGCGCCCAGTGTTCAAGTCTGTCCAGGTCCTCCTGTATCCTAAGCCTGTCTTCTGGAGTGTTGGCTATTCCTGACAGCTTGGTGTCGTCCGCACATTTGATGAGTTCCCCATCTATCCCCTCATCCAGATCGTTGATGAAGATGTTGAAGAGCACTTTCCAGGGTTTTTCTCATTTTTCTGCGCTTGCCAATGTCGACGTCTGAATTAAACTTCATTTCTTTGTTTCAGGTGCGAAGAAGCCCCGAGTCCCGGGGACGCCAAAGCCGTTGTGGAAGGAATTATAGAAGAGGAGGAGGAGGAGGAGAAGGAAGAGGAGGGTGAAAACGGGGAATCCCTGAACAACAAGAAGAAAAATGACAACGTGGAAGTGGGTAACGTTTTTCGTTTTTCGGTCCCCGGTTTTTTTCCCCCCCCTCCCAATTTCGTCTGTCGGCACCGTGACGAGGAGGCTTCTCCGGGTTGGTTGAATATTTTTCCCTTTTTTCTCTTAACTCTCCAGATTAAAAAAGAACCTGCTTACACTTGGCGGATTGAGCTGTCCAAAACGGAGAGATACTGGGACGGCTGGTTCAGGGGCCTGTCAAACCTATTCCTCAATTGCCCTGTTCCCAAACTGCTGCTTTTAGCAGGTAGGAAAGTGGGGCTGCCCTCCCCCCTTTTGTTTTCTTTCCTTCCTCCTCCCCAAAATCCATCCCATCACTCTGCAAGCTGGATGGAAGAGGCTCAAGACGGTTGCCTGCCCTGATGATGGTTTATTGATGCAGTTATTTAAATCCCACCTTTTATTGTTTTGACAAAACGATGCCAAGGGGCGAACGGGTCCAACACACCTTCCTAGCATAGATTTTTTATTTTGTTGTGTTTTGCAGATGGGCTTGTCTGTGAGTATGTACAGATTAGAAAGAGAGAGAGAAAGAGGGAAGAAAGATAGAAAGGAAGAGAAAGAAAGGAAGGAAGGAAGGAAGGAAGGAAGGAAGGAAAGAAAGAAGGAAAGAAAGAAAGAAAAGAAAGAAAAAAGGAAGGAAGGAAAGAAAAAAGAAAAAGGAGAGAAAGAAAGAAAGAAAGAAAGAAAGAAAGAAAGAAAGAAAGAAAGAAAGAAAGAAAAAAATAGAAAGAAAGAAAGAAAGAAAAGAAAGATGGATTAATGCAGGGGTCTTCAAACTTGGCCCTTTGATGACTTGTGGACTTCAACTCCCAGAATTCCTCAGCCAGGCACGCATCCGCAAGTCATCAAAGGGCCAAGTTTGAAAACCCCTGGACTTCAACTCCCAGAATTCCTCAGCCAGGCACGCTGGCTGAGGAATTCTGGGAGTTGAAGTCCACAAGTCATCAAAGGGCCAAGTTGGAAGACCCCTGCATTTATGGATATTGATGGAGAAAGATGGATGATACGGATGGATAGGGAGGGAGGGAGGGAGAGAGAGAGAGAGAGAGAGAGAGAGAGAGAGAGAGAGAGAGAGAGAGGAGATATAGACAGACAGACAGATTCAGATAGAGAATTCAGAAATGTAAAGAATAAATTCAAAATTTGGCAAGACCCTCGGATTAACATATGGGTGCCTTTCCCTCTTTCCTCCCCCATTTATTTCTAGGTGTTGACAGACTGGATAAAGATCTGACTATTGGCCAAATGCAAGGTAAAAATTCTCAGCTTTCCGATCCAGGATCGATTTTAACAAGGCTTCATTTCAAAGAATTCATTTTTTTCCCCGCTGACTAGATGCCTCCGATGCCGAGCTTTTTAAAAACATTCTTTCATTCATTCGATAAACATAAAAGGCTATTTTCTGATGAATTCTCTGGATTCACAAAGGATAAAAGATGCCTCTTAAAGCCCTGATTTTCCCAAATGGGTGTACTTTAATCACTATAATGTGGGTGAACATTGAAAGAGCCGTGGAAGCGTGGAGTAGCCCCAAATCAGGAGTCTGGTAGCCTTTTTCCAACTAATCACGGTTATTAAAAGGTGTTAGCTTTGGATAAAGTTGGTTAGTCAGAAAAGGGGGCTTCTGGATTCTTGATTTTTGTCATCGGTGCAGTTTCTTGCTGCATTATCAACCGATAACAGTCTTCTTTTGGGTATTTGTTATACGTGGCGTTTGAACTTTGGTGCTTGGTTTTTGCGTATCTGTGAGACCGCACCGATAATTTTAATTTAATAATTTTAAAAAAGAAAAACCAGCCCTTTTATAGCCACGTTGGCAGGTCAAAGGGATCCTCCCGAATCCTCTGGATGGCCCAAAGAGACAGCTCTCCGCTCTTTGTTATGCAAAGTCCTGTCTTCTCCTTAACTTGGCCATTTTGAATTTTTTCCTGCCCTTTGTGTGAACTTCATCCCTGCCAATTTTATTTTTTAATCAAAGATTCGTGAATTCACCCAGATTTAGCGGCATCCCACCATCCTGTGTCTCGTGTGTGCTTTTTTTTTTTTTTTTTAAATAACTTTATGCTTTTGAGTCATTCGTTAATTGTGGGCCAGTCCCTGCAGTCAAGTCAAGTTTTTTATTTATTTCATTTTGTATTTTATTATTTTATTTTATGTTTTATTATTTTATGTTTTATTATTTCATTTTGTATGTATTTTACTTTATTGTTGTTTTATTGAATTTTATATCTTAACTTTCAGTTTATTTTATTTTTTTATTTTTCTTCTATCTTTTATTTTTTATTTTATTACAGTATTTTTATTTTCATGTATACCTTCATTTTCTTCTCATTTTCTTTTAGTTTCTTTTTATTTTCTTGTATTTTTAGCTTCCTATAATTTATTTTATTTTTTTATTTTCGTTTATTACCAGTATTTTTATTTTCATCTATATTTTCATTTATTGTTTCTTATTTTCTTTGTTTCATTATTTTATTTTTATTTTATTATTTTTTAGTTTCTTCTATATTTTATTTTATTTTTTATTTTCGTTTATTACAGTATTGTTATTTTCATCTATATCAGTGTTTCTCAACCTTGACAATTTTAAGGCATGTGGACTTCAACTCCCAGAATTCCACAGCCAGCAATGCTGGCTGTGGAATTCTGGGAGTTGAAGTCTACTTGCCTTAAAATTGTCAAGGTTGAGAAACACTGATCTATATTTTCATTTTTTTTTCTTATTTTCTTTGTTTCAATATTTTATTTTTATTTTATTATTTTTTAGTTTCTTCTATATTTTATTTTATTTTTTATTTTCGTTTATTACAGTATTTTTATTTTTATTTACATTTTCTTATTTTCTTTGTTTCTTTTTTTCTTTTATTATTTTTAGTTTCTTCTATATTTTATTTTATTTTTTTATTTACGTTTATTACCAGTATTTTTATTTTCATTTATATTTTCATTTATTTTTTCTTATTTTCTTTGTTTCATTATTTTTATTTTATTATTTTTTTTTAGTTTCTTCTGTATTTTATTTTATTTTTTATTTTATTACAGTATTTTTTATTTCCTTTTATAGTTTCTTTTTTTTCTTTTATAGTTCCTTTTTTTCCTTTCCTTTTTTTCTTTTTTCTTTTATTATTTTTTTAGTTTCTTTTATATTGTATAATTCACTTTATTTTATTTTATTATTTTAATTTTAGGCCAACCCTTTTCCCTCCAAGGTGACTGCTATCTTATTTTCTCAATTGGGAGAGTTACTGGGCTGAACGGGTGAAGCTGGCCCAAAATTATCTAGCTAGGCTCTGTGCCTAAGGCAGGATTTGAACTCACAATTTCCCAGTTTCTTGCCCGATGCCTTAACAACTGGCGCAACCTGGCTCTCTTCTCTCTTCCCTGCAGGGAAATTCCAGATCCAGGTCCTCCCCCAGTGTGGCCACGCAGTCCATGAGGATGCTCCGGACAAAGTGAGTAGCATGGTCATTTGCCTTCATCGAGGACAATGAACCAGTGGAACAGCTGGCCACCAGAAGTTGTGGGTGCTCCAACACTGGAGGTCTTTTAAGAAGAGACGGGACAGCCACTTGTCTGAGATGGTATAGGACAGTGGTTCTCAACCTTTTTAATGCCGCGACCCCCAACCGGTCGTAAGTCGAGGACTACTCAACCGGTCGTAAGTCGAGGACTACTCAACTGGTGCAGCACCGTTTGCAGAATGGGACTTTTGGCGGGCTCAGCAGGGCAGAGACAGCCTGGACAATTCCTATTGGCTTTTGAAAGCCAATAGAATTAGACTCTATTCAGGAGAGTCTATTCTATTGGCTTTCAAAAGCCAATAGAATAAAAGGGAGTAGCACAGCTAAGGAAAAGGGGGGAAAAAATGGCGGACTGCGTTGTTTGGCGACCCCCGTGAAATGGTCGTTCGACCCCAAATGGGGTCCCGACCCACAGGTTGAGAACCATTGGTATAGGATCTCCTGCTTGAGCAGGGGGCTGGACTAGAAGACCTCCAAGGTCCCTTCCAGCCCTATGTTGATTCTGATTCTAGGTTACCATGTCAGGTTTGTTCAAGGGGCAGGCTAAGCTAGTTTTCCTCAGCCTCCAGAATTCCCTAACCAGGACGGCTGTTGTTTTAGTCACCACGATGTAAAAAAGATGTTGAGACTCTGGAAAGAGTACAGAGAAGAGCAACAAAGATGATTAGGGGACTGGAGGCTAAAACATATGAGGAACGGTTGCTGGAATTGGGTCTGTCTAGTTTAATGACGAGAAGGACAAGGGGGGACAGGATAGCAGCCTTCCAGTATCTCAGGCGCTACCCCAAAGAAGAGGGAGTCAAGCTATTTTCCAAAGCGCCTGAAGGCAGGACAAGAAGCAACGGATGGAAACTAACCAAAGAGAGAAACAATTTAGGAATAAGGAGAAATTTCGCGGCATTGAGAACAATTAACCAGTGGAACAGCTTGCCTCCAGAAATTGTGGGCACTTCATCACTGGACGTTTTTAAGGAGAGACTAGATCAGTGGTTCTCAACCTGTGGGTCAGGACCCCATTTGGGGCCGAACGACCACTTCACGGGGGTTGCCAAACAACGCAGTCCGCCATTTTTTCCCCCTTTTCCTTAACTGTGCTACTCCCTTTTATTCTATTGGCTTTTGAAAGCCAATAGAATAGACTCTCTTGAACAGAGTCTCATTCTATTGGCTTTCAAAAGCCAATAGGAATTGTCCAGGCTGTCTCTGCCCTGCTGAGCCCGCCAAAAGTCCCATTCTGCCAACGGGGCTGCACCCGTTGAATAGTCCTCCACTTACGACCGGTGGAGTAGTCCTCCACTTACGACCGGTTGGGGGTCGCGGCATTAAAAAGGTTGAGAACCACTGGACTAGACAGCCATTTATCTGGAATGGCATAGGGCTTCCTGCCTGAGCAGGGGGTTGGACTAGAAGACCTCTGGGATCCCTTCCAACTCTCTTATGCTCTTAATGTTCTCTGAAAACCACCCTCAGTGGTTTCAGTTGGCAAAGGTTGGACTAGGTCTGTGTGAACGGTCTCTTTGGGTGAAATCAAGGAAAGTGCAGAATGCAGAGGCCCCACATTGTCTGTGGGGAGGGTCTGTCCCAAGGAAAGGGGCAGAGCCTCCTTTATCTCTGCCACCCCCCCCCCCATCTCTCTCTTTCAGGTGGCGGAAGCCGTGGCGACGTTCTTGATCCGTCACAGGTTTGCAGAGCCCGTCGGTGGATTTCAATGGTAAGGCCGGCAGTTGGGGTCACGGTAGGGAGCCCCCAGATGTGTTGAGCTGTTAGTTTTGGGGGGGAGGGAAATCTGGAAATCGCCACCCCCAAAATAAGGGGAGCTTGGAGGGACGAGCTGGTGTGAAGAGCTGTATGGACAGTCCTCAACTTACATCTAGTAACCGTTGAAAGTTACACTTACGATTGTTCCAGTATCCCTCGCGGTCACGTGATTTACATTCAGAGGCTTGACAACCAACTCACGTTTATGATGGTCGCAGCGTCCTGGGCCCCCTTTTGCGACCGTCTGACAAGTCAAGTCACTGGCGGAGCCAGATTCACAACTGCAGGGATTCACTTAACATGCACAGCGAGGACGGTCGCCAAAGGGGGCAACACCTACGCAACAACGGCCTTACGCACAAAAGCTCACTCGGCAACAGAACCCTTTTGAGTTCCGTCGTGCTGGTGAGCCGAAGACGGTCTGCGATCCACGGTGGGTGTCTTCACACAGTACGGGAACCCTAAATCAAGGTGGAGCAGCTACCTTGGGCTTTTCAACCAGTGGTAGGGGTTCCACCTGTGGTCCATGGGCACCTGGCAGGGGGTACGCAACCATCCTAGAAAAGGGGTAGCCAGGGAAGGGAATGAGCTGAACCGGGGGCAGCACCGCACAAGCCTGAGCGAGAGACGGCTGGAGCTGCAGGGCTGTCAGGGCTCAGCAGAAGCGCCAGGATCAGTGCCGCTTTCCAGCTGATCGGCGCTTCGGGGCTGTCAGGGCTCAGCGGAAGCGCCAGGATCAGCGCCAGGATCCAGCTGGAGCTCAGGGCTGATCCTGGTGCTTCTGCTGAGCCCAGAAGAAGCGCCGATCAGCTGGAATGTTGCAGCCTCTCCAGGGTCTTGTGATTTACATTCAGATGCTTGGCCACTGATGCATATTTATGACGGTCACAGTGTCCCAGGGTCATGTGAAGCGACCCAAACCTGCTGCAACCACCCAGCAAACGGGGGGGGGATAAAAACCAAACACCCCCCACCCCACCCCCTCTGCCAATCCTCAACAGAAATGCTCACAACAGTGAAAACCTCGGACAGGAGGAAGAGCGCATCCGAGCGGGCAGGCCGGTGTCTTGCTCGGCTGTGGCTTGGGGGGCACTTTTTTCAGTGCCATTGTAACTTCGAACAGTCACTAAGCGAACTGTTGTAAGTGGAGGACTACCTGTACTTTATCAATTTTTCCTTTTTTTTTTTTGTCATCAAGTTTTTGACCCCTTGCTAGGCGACTGGTGGTACTTGGATGTTGCCATATCCTAAAAGTGGCACAATGGGTGAAAAGGTTGAAAAGCCCTGTAGTGAGAGAAACTAAATTTATCCAGTTCTACTGAAGTTTGCTGAGAGGCTGCAGTCTGGAAAGTTTTCAAGGACTTTCTGGGAGTTGAAGTCCCCAAGTCATAAAAGGGCCATAGTTCCCCCATGCTGGCTGAGGAATTCTGGGAGTTGAAGTCCAGGAGTCATGAGGGGGCCATAGTTCCCCCATGCTGGCTGAGGAATTCTGGGAGTTGAAGTCCACGAGTCATGAAGGGGCCATAGTTCCCCCATTCTGGCTGAGGAATTCTGGGAGTTGAAGTCCAGGAGTCATGAGGGGCCATAGTTCCCCCATGTTGGCTCAGGAATTCTGGGAGTTGAAGTCCACAAGTCATGAAGGGGCCAAAACTTCCCTCATGCTGGCTGAGGACTTCTGGGAGTTGAAGTCCAGGAGTCATGAAGGGGCCATAGTTCCCCCATCCTGGCTGAGGAATTCTGGGAGTTGAAGTCCACAAGTCATGAAGGGGTCCTAGTTCCCCCATGCTGGCTGAGGAATTCTGGGAGTTGAAGTCCGTGAGTCATGAAGGGGCCATAGTTCCCCCATCCTGGCTGAGGAATTCTGGGAGTTGAAGTCTACGAGTCATGAAGGGGCCAAAACTTCCCTCATGCTGGCTGAGGAATTCTGGGAGTTGAAGTCCACGAGTCATGAGGGGGCCGTAGTTCCCCCATGCTGGCTGGGGAATTCTGGGAGTTGAAGTCCACAAGTCATAAAAGAGCCAAGGTTGCCTACCCCTGCTCTATACAAATGTACATTTCTATATTAAAATTACAGAATTGGGAACCGAAATGAAAATAATCCTGGGCTTTTATTTGGATACTTGAGGCTGGAGGTTGACATTCCCCTTTTTCTGTTCCTTTCGCAGTGTTTTTCCTGCTTGTTAATACCCCCGACGGTCCCTTCCGCGCCTCTTGTAAATAAACCGACATCGGACACACCGTGGCATGTCCCGTCTCCTTCCCGTCGCCCGTCATCCGGTCTCCGAACCCATCGACACAAAAATCACATCTCCGACTCGGCTCGGGTTTCCATTTCTTCCCCGCCGACTCTTCATCCTGGCTCCTTCATCCTTCCCGGAAGGCAAAAAAAAAAAAAACATGTTTCGAGTTTGATCATCATCATAGATCCTGGCTTGTCCCTTACTGCTCCCCGGCTGCTAATCCTGGATGTTGGCCTGGGGAAAAAAAAAAGTCTCGGCAAACTTTCCTTGCTTCGCCCGCTCTCTGCTCCTCTGTTAAGTGGCCACGGTTTTTAGACAGGCACGGTTGGATTCTCCCAAGCATGAAGGGGGCGGCCTTCCCAAACCAGGCGCCTCCAGCGCACCCGGTGCGCGGTTTCCAAAATGGCTAGCTAGCCGCTCTGTTCGGTTGCAAGCCCAGCATGTTTGAATTGCGAATTGCCTTCTCGGGGTCTGCAATGTTGGTCAACCTCGGCGGCTTTAAGGCGGGTGGACTTCAACTCCCAGAATTCCCCAGCCAGCTGTGGAATCCTGGGAGTTGAAGTCCACCCGTCTTAAAGGCGCCGAGGTTGACCAACACTGTATTAGGAAGTCTGGCACAACAGGACCGGGAATGGAAGCCGCCCCTGGTGAATTTCTGGCTGCTTAATCATTTGCTAATCCTTCGTCAAGCTGTCTCTCCCCCCCCCCCACCTTCTAGATCCAGGAATGCAAGCGCGTTTTTTTTCCCCCACAGCCACAAAAGGTTTCCAGATGTTTCCTAGCATTGCTGGCCCTCCCCAGAACATCGCAGCCCAATCTCCTTCTTCCCATTCCAGATCCATCAAGGCTTTGCTTTCTTATTTGGGAACAAAGAAGGAGGAGAAGAAGGAAAAAATCGGAGAGGGAGTGTTGCGGAAGAGGCACGATTCAGGGGTGGTTGCAGACACACACACACACACACACACACACACACACACACACACACTGAGACAGATACACACCACCCCCCAAAGCCTTGTTTTTCCTGTTCTTCACCTCTGGTGGCCAAACCTTTTTTTTTTTTTTTTTTTTGAGGGGCGGGTGTCTTGAATTCAAATAAAGTGGAAAAGAATCTGCAAATAAGTCTGTTTGTGTGTGTTTTTTTTTTTTAATTACGGTCCGTCGCAGAGTTCAGACAGATGTTACAGAGTGAATTTGGGTGTTTTTGTCCACCTGTTGAGTCTGGAAATCCTACATCATTTCGGACAAGTGACTGTCCAGTCTCTCCTTAAAAACCTCCAGGGATGAAGCACCCACAGCTCCTGAAGGCAAATCATTCAGAAAAATAGAAATAAATGAGTTAAAAGGGACCTTGGAGGTCTTCTAGTCCAACCCCCTGCTCAGGCAGGAGACCCTATACCAATTTAGACAACTGGCTGTCCAGTCGCTTCTTAAAAACCTCCAGTGATGAAGCTTCTGGTGGCAAGCTGTTCCACAGGTTCATTGTCCTCACTGTCGGGAAATTTCTCCTTAATGCCAGGTTGCTTCTCTCCTTGCTTAGTTTCCATCCGTTGTCCTTTGGAAATAAGTTGAGCCCCTCCCCTTTTATTTTCTTACAGACAACAAGTCGTCACATAATATAATATAATATATAATAAGTGTACAGAAAATATGTCGGCCCGTTAATTTTCTTACAGATGCTTCGTTACCCAAACCTCATCAGTGCTAGAAGGGAGGAGGAAAAGGAAGGAAGGAAGGAAGGACAGACTGGGGGGTCCTTGGTGTCCTCTGAGCTGGGTGCTTTTCTTGCAGACGTTTCATGACCCAACTAGGGAACATCATCAGTGGGAGAAGGAGGAGGAGGACTGTGGGGTCCTTGGTGCTCTCTGAGCTGGGTGGTCTTCTTGCAGACGTTTCATGACCCAACTAGGGAACATCATCAGTGCTAGAAGGGAGGAGGAGGATGAGGAGGAAAATTGTGTCCTTGGTGCTCTCTGACTGGGTGATCTTCTTGCAGACGTTTCATGACTCAACTAGGGAACCTCATCAGTGGGAGGAGGAGGAGGAGGAGGAAAATTGTGTCCTTGGTGCTCTCTGAGCTGGGTGGTTTTGTTGCAGACGTTTCATGACCCAACTAGGGAACATCATCAGGGCTAGAAGGGAGTGGGGTGTGAGGAGGAGGAGGAGGAGGACTGTGGGGTCCTTGGTGCCCTCTGAGCTGGGTGTTTTTTTCTTGCAGACATTTCATGACCCAACTACCTAACATCATCAGTGCTAGAAGCGAAGGGGGTTTGCACTGATGATGTTCCCTAGCTGGGTCACGAAACGTCTGCAACAAAGGCCGTCAAATGGAGCGCAATTCTCTTAACAGCTGCCTTGCTCAGCAATGACATTTTGGGGATCCGTCGTAAGTCAAGCGCTAGCTCTACCCACTTCCGCCATTTGGGGGCACATCCCAGAATATCCCCGGCTCTTCTCATCCCTCGTCTCGGGAGAGCGAAGGTGGCAAGGACACTTCTGTGACCTGGTACCCCCCCCCCCCTTGTGCGTGGGCTTCTCCACGGCAGCCCAAACTTTTTTATTTCTCCCAACCTGCTAGTCCTCAAGATAAATAAATAAAACTCGGACCTGCCTTGACTCTGCCCAGCTCCCCCAACCATCTCTGCCTCCATGCCTCTGCCAGATGTTCAGATTTTCTTTACGCATCCCCAACCCAGCTGCAAGACACATCCTCGTCGTCGTCACGCCCCCGCCGAGCACCCTGAGGGTGTGTGTGTGGCTATTCCTCCGGGTTGGTGCTGCACTGCCTGTGGAACTCCTGCCCGTGTTCGTGGAACCACTTGTTGGCCACTGGGGGGAGAGAGGAAGCACACGAAGGATCAGGAGGGCGTGGATATGTCGCACTCGTTTGCAGAGCGGCCATTTACGCCATGTGTAACCTACATCGTTATAACACGCAGTCCTTGGCTTTACCACCACAATGGAGCCCAAACTTTCCGTCACTGTGAGATGGTTGTTATGTGAGTTTTGCCCCCGTTTTACAACCACGCTTGCTTTTCTAGGCTGCCCTATCTATGTTTCCTGGTAAAATACACGGGAAAATCCCATGGGAGGAAAATTCCACTTAGGGTTAGGGTTAGGTCACCAAGAACTCATAGAGCAAAATGGACATCGCCAACAAATTCGGGGTGCTTGGGTATGGTTGGGAGGGCACTGACTTTTCTAGGCTGCCCTATCTACATTTCCTGATAAAATACATGGGAAAATCCCATGGGAGGAAAATTCCACTTAGGGTTAGGGTTAGGTCACCATGGACTCATAGAGCAAAATGGACATCACCAACAAACTCGGAGTCCTTGGGTGTGGTTAGGGGGGCACTGACTTTTCTAGGCTGCCCTATCTACGTTTCCTGGTAAAATGCATGGGAAAATCCCATGGGAGGAAAATTCCACTTAGGGTTAGGGTTAGGTCACCATGGACTCATAGAGCAAAATGGACATCACCAACAAACTCGGAGTCCTTGGGTGTGGTTAGGGGGGCACTGACTTTTCTAGGCTGCCCTATCTACGTTTCCTAGTAAAATACATGGGAAAATCCCATGGGAGGAAAATTCCACTTAGGGTTAGGGTTAGGTGACCATGGACTCATAGAGCAAAATGGACATCGCCAACAAACTCGGAGTCCTTGGGTGTGGTTAGGGGGGCACTGACTTTTCTAGGCTGCCCTATCTACGTTTCCTAGTAAAATACATGGGAAAATCCCATGGGAGGAAAATTCCACTTCCTATACCATCTCAGATAGGTGATTGTCCATATAAATCAGTGGTTCTCAACCTGTGGGTCGGGACCCTATTTGGGGTCAAACGACCATTTCACAGGGGTTGCCAAACAACGCAGTCCGCAATTTTTTTCCCTTCTTTTCCTTAGCTGTGCTACTCCCTTTTATTCTATTGGCTTTTGAAAGCCAATAGAATAGATTCTCTTGAATAGAGTCTAATTCTATTGGCTTTCAAAAGCCCATAGGAATTGTCCAGGCTGTCTCTGTCCTGCTGAGCCCGCCAAAAGTCCCATTCTGCAAACGGTGCTGCACCAGTTGAGTAGTCCTCGACTTACGACCGGTTGAGTAGTCCTCGACTTACAACCGGTTGGGGGTCACGGCATTAAAAAGGTTGAGAACCACTGATATAAATCAATATAAGGACTCCTGAAGCCTGAACAGTTCAACTATCTCCTACTCCAATCTCTCTCCACCTTAGCAGTCTGGAGATCTGTGGACTTCATTTCCCAGAATTCCACAGCCAGCATGAGTTGAAGTCCATCCATTCTGGCGGGGGATTCTGAAAGCTGAAATCCACCCATCCCCATTGGGTAATTCTGGGAGTTGCAGGCCACCCATTTTGGATGGGGGGGGGTGTTTTCTGGGAGCTGAAATCCACAGTGCTGGTTGAGGGGATCCTGGGAATATGCTGGTGCCGATTAAGCTGGAAATTACCCACCATCCTTTCCAAAAAAAAGGCATTGAAATTAATCTATCTGAAGAAGCTACAGGTGGATCCAGACCAACATAAATGGTTATGGCAGCATTTGTCGAGCAAGTCGCAAATATGCTGCCTTCAACTCCCAGAATTCCCCAGCCAGCTAAGTAGGCTTCAGTTCCCACAATTCCCCAGCTATGCTGGCTAGGGGAATTCTGGGTGTTGAACGACTACTTTGCCGCATAAATAAACAAACGTCCTCAACTTCCAACAGTTCCTTTAGTGACCAAAATTACAACGGCGTTGGAAACAGGGACTTAATGCCCTTTTTTTTTTCACATTTAAGAACCGCTGCGTGCTCCCCAGGGTCACGTGATGAAAATGCAGTCCCTTGGCAACCTCTTTGTATTTATGACGGTCGCATCGTCGGGGGGGGGTGTCATGTGACTTTGCTTCGTGACTTTCCCACAA
This sequence comes from Crotalus tigris, assembly GCF_016545835.1. Taxonomy (NCBI): domain Eukaryota; kingdom Metazoa; phylum Chordata; class Lepidosauria; order Squamata; family Viperidae; genus Crotalus; species Crotalus tigris. Next base: position 320,138 of record NW_024096763.1, on the reverse strand, counting down.
GCCAAGTCGATGGGGAAGCCAGCTTGACTTAACAACCGTCTTACTAACTTAACCACTACAGGGATTCGTTGAATAACTGTGACAAGAAATGGGGCAAAAACTCGCTTAACCAAGGTCTCGCTTAGCAACAGAAACTTTGGGCTCCGTCGTGGCCGTAAGTCCAGGACTGCCTGCACTGGCAATGCTTGATCGGGCGCCAGCCTCCCCCCGCAGAGTACTAGAGGGCATCTGAGCTTGGAGGGTCCTGCCATCCGCAGCGTTTCCTCCGTAGCTGCAGCAAGACAGGAGTTTGGGGGTAGGGGGGAAAGGGGGACGCCCCACTTGCTCACCCCACTTGTCTCCAGCTAGGACTGGGCATCCAGCATGGAGGGTGTCCTCGTCCCCTTGCCCGTTCTTACGCAGGTTCCACCAGAATAGAGCCGCGTTCTTCAAAAAAGACCAGAAGGGAAGAGGCTGGGGGGGGTGTCCACAGAGGAGTGGCCCCCAACCCAGGCTAGGCCACGTGGGGGGGGGACGGGGAGAGGCGGATGTTTGAAAATGTCAAGGTGAGAGTCACCTTATAGGGCAGATGGACGGCCTGCACGCTGAGCGAGTGAATGAATGAATGCATGCATGAATGAATGAATGTGTGAATAAGGGAATGAGTGAGAGTAAATGAGCAAAGAATGAGTGAATTAATGAGTGAGTTAGTGAATGCGTGCGTGAGTGAATGAATGAGCAAAGAATGAGTGAATGAATTCAGAAGTGAATGTGTGAATGAGTGAGTAAAGGAATGAGTGAATGAATTAGTGAATGCATGAAGGAGAGTGAGAGAATGCATGAATGAATGGGTGAATGAGTGAATGCATGAATGAGGGTGAATGAATTAGTGAATGAGTGAGTGAGTGAATGAATGAGCAAAGATGAATGAATTAATGTGAATGCGTGAATGAGTAAATGAATGAGAGTGAATGAATTAGTGAATAAGTGAATGAATGAGTAAGTGAGTGAATGAGAGTGAATGAATGAGCAAAGAATGAGTGAATGAATTAATTAATGAGGGGCTTGGGGAATGTGTGAATGAGTGAGTGAATGAATTAGTGAACAAGTAAATGAATGTGAGAGTGAATGAGCAAAAAATGATTGAATGAATGAATTGAATGCGTGAATGAGTGCGTGAATGAGTGAGTGAATGAATGAATGAGTGAATGAATTAGTGAATGTGAATAAATTAGTGAGTAAATGAGAATAAATGAATGAGCAAAGAATGAGTGAATGAATGAATTAATGAGAGACTTCGGGAATGCGTGAATGAGTGAGTGAATGAATAAATGAGTGAATGAATTAATGAATAAATAAATGAATGAGAGTGAATGAATGAGCAAAGAATGAGTGAATGAATTAGTGAATGCATGAATGAGTGAATGAATTAGTGAATGCATGAATGAGTGAATGAATGAGTATAGTGAATAAGTGAATGTGAGAGTGAATGAATGAGCAAAGAATGAATGAATTAGTGAATGTGTGAATGACTGAGTGAGAGTGAATGAATGAGCAAAGAACGAGTGAATGAATGAATATAGTAAATAAGTGAATGAGTGAGTGAATGAATGAGCAACGAATGAATTAGTGTGAGTGAATGAGTGAATGAGAGTGAATGAATAAGCAAAGAATGAGTGAATGAATGAATATAGTGAATAAGTGAATAAGTGAGAGTGAATGAATGAGCAACGAATGAATTAGTGAATGAGTGAATGAGTGAATGAGAGTGAATGAATGAGCAAAGAACGAGTGAATTAATGAATATAGTGAATAAGTGAATGAGTGAGAGTGAATGAATGAGCAACGAATGAATTAGTGAATGAGTGAATGAGTGAGTGAGAGTGAATGAATGAGCAAAGAACGAGTGAATGAATGAATATAGTGAATAAGTGAATGAATGAGCAAAGAATGAATTAGTGAATGAGTGAATGAGTGAATGAGAGTGAATGAATGAGCAAAGAACGAGTGAACGAATGCACAAAGGAGCGAGTAACTGAGGGAATGGATAAAGGCACTAGTGAACGGACGAACGAACGAATGACAGGGCTGCTGTGACCCTGATAGGGACATTTTTGCCAGGAAGCAGATCTGAGGACAAAGTCAGGTTTTGACTCCCCAGGATGAAAACCGGCCAGGACGGGAATGGCCCACCAGGAAGTGACTCACCTTCACAACCGGCACGCTCAGATTGGCATAAATGAAGGCAGTCGATCCTCCGGCTTCTACTGAACTCAGCTAAGCAAAAAGAGGCAACAGAAAGCATGAATCCTAGAATAGCTAGAAGGGACCTTGGAGGACTTCTAGTCCACCCTCCCCCCCCCGCCGCTCAAGCCAGGAGATCCCATACCATTCCAGGCAAATGGTTGCCCAATCTTTATTGAAAACCTCCCATGATGGAATCCCCACAACTCCTAATGCCCTAATTCACAAGTCTGGTCTCAGCAGCCCCTGTTGGGGTGGGTGGGTTGTATGGTAATACAATCAACATTAATTAGAGTAGGGGGTTCGTTCATATCAGGGGGTCCCCAAACACCTTTCAAAGTATATGAACAGAACAGAATAGAATAGAAATATAGACTAGACTAGACTAGACTAGACTAGACTAGACTAGACTAGAATAGAATAGAATAGAATAGAATAGAATAGAATAGAATAGAATAGAATAGAAATACAGGGTAGAAAATAAAAGAATAGAATAGAAAAGAATAGAAATACAGAATAGAGTAGAATAGAAATACAAAATAGAATAGAATAGAACAGAACAGAACAAAATAGAAATACAGAATAGAATATAAATGAAATGCAGGATAGAAAATAAAAGAATAGAATAGAAAAGAATAGAAATACAGAATAGAATAGAATAGAATAGAATAGAGTAAAATAAAATAGAACAGAACAGAACAAAATAGAAATACAGAATAGAATAGAATAGAATAGAATAGAATAGAATAGAAAAGAAATACAGAATAGAATAGAATAGAATAGAAATACAAAATAGAATAGAATGGAACAGAACAGAACAAAACAGAAATACAGAATAGAATAGAATAGAATAGAATAGAATAGAATAGAATAGAATAGAATAGAATAGGAGTGATGGTGGGCGTGCCCTTTTGCTTGGAACTTGAACACAGAACCTTCAGCAATCTCTTGCACCCCTAAGTCTGCCATGAATGCCCAAGAAAGAAAGAAAGAAAGAAAAGAAGGAAGGAAGGAAGGAAGGAAGGAAGGAAGGAAGGAAGGAAGGAAGGAAGGAAGAAAAATAGATTTAAAAACTCACATAGATCATCAATGTAGCTATTCGATTTCCAGATTTCATCCGATACAGGGGGCTTTTTCTGGACTGAATCAGAAGGAAAAAAAATGAGATTTTTTTAAGAGCAGCTTGTTGCAAGATCAGCCATTCGATGGAGTTTACAATGCTTGTATTCTGTGGGTCAATTCTTAACATAACCGTTATTTGTTTAATCCCACCTTTATTATTTTTTTATAAATAATTAAGGTAACAAACATACACCATATTTCTTCTTCCTCCGATTTTCCCCACAACAACCTTGAGAGGTTGGGCTGAAAGAGAGAGACTGGGCCTAAGTCACCCAGCCGTTTTCAGGTCTAAGGCAGGACTAGAACTCAGCACCTCAAGATGATTGGCCCAAAGCCATCCAGCTGGCTTTCATGCCTAAGGCGGGACTAGAAGTCAGCACCTCAAGATGATTGGCCCCAAATCACCCAGTCGCCTTTCATGCCTAAGGTGAGACTAGAACTCAGCACCTCCCGGTGATTGACCCAAAGTCAAGCAGTCCATTTTCATGCTTAAGGCAGGACTAGAACTCCCCATCTCCTGGTGATTGGCCCAAAGTCACCCAATCCACGTTCATGCCTAAGGCAGGACTAGAACTCAGCACCTCAAGATGATTGGCCCAACGTCACACAACTGGCTTTCATGCCTAAGGCAGGACTAGAACTCACCACCTCCTAGTGATTGGCCCAAAGTCACGCAGTCCACTTTCTTGGCTAAAGTGTGGCTAGAACTCACCACCTCCTAGTGATTGGTCCAAAGTCACCCAGCTGGCTTTCATGCATAAGGCAGGACTAGAACTCACCACCTCCTAGTGATTGGCCCAAAGTCACCCAGCTGGCTTTCATGCATAAGGCAGGACTAGAACTCACCACCTCCTAGTGATTGGCGCAGTCACCCAGCTGGCTTTCAGGCCTAAAGTGGAATGAGAAGTCATCCTTTCCTGGTGATTGGGCCACATCTTGGCTAAGACGGGTTTAGAACTCGCCTTCTCCTGCTGATTGGCCCAAACTCCCCCAGCTGGCTTTCGTGCTTAATGCAGAACTAGAATTCTCAAATCTGGTTCCTAGTCTGGTGCTTTCTGACATCTTTCTGGTTTTTTACACCGATCTTCCTTTTTTCTCCCCTTTTGGGAAACTCTTTGGTTACAGATTAAGCCTGGCTATTGTTGCATCTGAAGATGGAAAAGAGTTGAAAACTGGGCACTAACTAACAAAATGAAATTCAAGGGTGAAAAAAGCAAGGTTCTACATTTAGGCAAGAAAAACCAAATGCACAAGTACAGCATAGGTGGCACCATGCTCAATAGTAGTAACTGTGAGAGGGACCTCGGAGTCCTAGTAGACAATCACCTAAATATGAGCCAGCAGTGTGCTGCAGCTGCCAAAAAGGCCAACACAGTGCTAGGCTGCATTAACAGAGGGATAGAATCAAGATCACGTGAAGTGTTAATACCACTCTTCAATGCCTTGTTAAGGCCACACTTGGAATACTGCATCCAGTTTTGGTCACCACGATGTAAAAAAGATGTTGAGACTCTAGAAAGAGTACAGAGAAGAGCAACAAAGATGATTAGGGGACTGGAGGCTAAAACATATAAGGAACGGTTGCTAGAATTGAGTATGTCTAGTTTAACGAAGAGAAGGACAAGGGGGGACAGGATAGCAGTATTCCAATATCTCAGGGGCTGCCCCAAAGAAGAGGGAGTCAAGCTATTCTGCAAAGGGCCTGAAGGCAGAACGAGAAGCAACAGATGGAAACTAATCAAGGAGAGAAGCAACCTAGAACTAAGGAGAAACTTCCTGACAGTGAGAACAACTAACCAGTGGAACCACCTGACTCCAGAAGCAGTGAATGCTCCAACACTGGACGTTTTTAAGAAGAGACTGGACAGCCATTTGTCCGAAATGGTGTATGGTTTCCTGCCTGAGCAGGGGGTTGGACTAGATGACCTCCAAGGTCCCTTCCAACTTTACTACTATTACTAAAGGCTGTTTCCACATGCAATTGTTTTGCAAGGGGTTTACTCACCGTCGCGTGGTCGAAGTGGGGCTCGTAGTGGCCTCCCAACCCATAGTTGACCACCTGGAGGTATTCCGCGTAAGGGTGCTGGGTATTCAGGCCCGTTAAGGCCGCAGCCCGCCGACCCATAGCCCCGATCACGGGATCCACGCTGTCTTTCAGCCAAGCACTGAAAAAGATCCAGCGACAGCCGCAGTCCGACAGTGAGTTAACAGGATTGGGTTTCCCCCAGAGAGCAATTTAATGACTTGGGACGGCTTTTGCCTCCAGATGTGGCGGGTGGCCCAACACGGGAGCTTTTCAAGGAGAGACTGGAATCTGTCCGCGATAATAGATGGTCTAGAAGATCTCCAAGGTCCCTTCCAACTTGGCAGTTCTGTTATTCTGCTATTCTGACTTAATCCATAAGTCTAATCAAGGAGGGGGGGAGGAGGAGGAGGAGGAGGAGGAGGGACTATGGGGTCCTTGGTGCTCTCTGAGCTGGGTGGATTTTCTTGCAGACGTTTCATGACCCAACTAGGGAACATCATCAGTGCTAGAAGGGAGAAGGAGGAGGAGGAGGAGGAGGAGGAGGAAGAGGAAGGAAGGAAGGAAGGAAGGAAGGAAGGAAGGAAGGAAGGAAGGAAGGAAGGAAGGAAGGAAGGAAGGAAGGAAGGAAGGATTATGGGGTCCTGGGTGCTCTCTGAGCTGGGTGGTTTTCTTGCAGACGTTTCATGACCCAACTAGGGAACATCATCAGGGCTAGAAGGGAGCGGGGTGGTGGAGAGGAGGAGGAGGAGGAGGACAACGACCACGATTGTGGCCTCCTTGGTGCTCTCTGAGTTGGTTGTTTTCTTGCAGACGTTTCCTGACCCAACTAGGTAACTTCATCAGTGCTGGAAGGGAGGGGGGTTTGCGGAGTGGAAGAGAAAGAGAATGGGAGGAGGAGGAAGAGGAGGGGGGAGGAGAAAGACAAAAAAAAGGGAGAAGGAGAAAGAAGAAAGAGAAGGAGGAGAAAGTTACCAGGGTACAGAAGAAGCAGTTTTTTAAAATAATAATAATAATAATAATAATAATAATAATGATGATGATGATGATGATGATGATAATAATAATAATAATCTGAAAGCTTCCACTAACAGACTCCCACCTAACAGCCATTCCCACATATAGGGCTAATCGGCGTTTAAAGGACTTCAACGGGACCAGTTCTAACCAGATCTCTTTTTCTACAGAGCATCCGAGGCGAGAGAAGAGTTAAGTGCTCCGTTCTCTTGGTAGCTGGAGAAGCACTTAAGGTTTGTTTGTTTTTTTTTCCTCCCCCCCCCTGCAAAAATTCAGGGTGAGATCATGGAACTTATTTTTAGGGGCTGCTGTGCAACTCTAGCCACTTGATCTGTGTTTTTCCCCACTTTCCTTGGCCTTTCCAGAGGCCGTCGGAAGTCATTTCCCTCCAACTCAGACAGACCGTCCTGCGGGAAAGGATGAACGGCGGCGCTTATAAACCCGGACCCTCCGGAGAAAGAGTCGTAAGGAAGGAAAAAACCAGACAGCCGCTTTATAATCATGTAGACGTGGAAGGTCATTCAGAAAGGGCGGACTTTCCCCCGCCGTGAAGGTGCCTGTGCAAAGGCAGGCCAAGGAAAGGGGCGGCTCGGGCTGTTTTGGGGTACAGACCCAGCCAGACCGGCTGTCTGCATCACAGAAAGAAAAAAAAGAGGCAGATTTTGAAACAATGGCTGGAGAACTGAAAAAGGAGGAGGAGAAGGAAGGGGAGGAGAGGGTGAGCTGCCCGCTCTCGTACTGACAGTGAGATGGGCGGCGAAGGAAGGAAGGAAGGAAGGAAGGAAGGAAGGAAGGAAGGAAGGAAGGAAGGAAGGAAGGAAGGAAGATAGGAAAGGAGGGAGGGGGAAAGGAAAAGGAAAGAAAGCAAAGGAGGGAGGGAGGGGGGAATAGAAAGAAGAGGTGAAAGAAAGGGAGGGAGGAAGGAAGGAAGATAGGAAAGGAAGAAGGGGAAAGGAAAAAGAAGGAAAGCAAAGGAGGAAGGGAAGGAGGAAGGAGGGAATAGAAAGAAGAGATGAAAGAAAGGGAGGAAGGAAGATAGGAGAGGAGGAAGGGGGAAAGGAAAAGGAAGGAAAGCAAAGGAGGGAGGGAGGAATAGAAAGAAGAGATGAAAGAAAGGGAGGAAGGAAGGAAAATAGGAAGGAAGAAAGGTAGGAAAGGAGGAAGGGGGAAAGGAAAAGGAAGGAAAGCAAAGGAGGGAGGAAGGAAAGAAACAAAAGAAGAGATGAAAGGAAGGAAGGGAGGAAGGAAGGGGAAAAGGAAACGGAAAGAAAGCAAAAGATGGAGGGAAGGAGGAAGAAGGAAGGAAGGAAAAGATGAGAGGAGGGGAGGGGAAAGGGAAGGAGAATGAAGAAAGGAAAGAGAAAGGAAGGAAAGAAGGAAGGAGGAAAAGAAGGAAAGGAAGAAGGCGGAAAGGAAAAGCAAGGAAAGCAAAGGAGGGAAGGAGGAATAGAAAGAAGAGATGAAAGAAAGAGAGGAAGAAAGGAAGATAAGGAAGGAAGGGGAAAAGGAAATGGAAGGAAAGCAAAGGAGGGAGGGAATTAGGGAGGAAGGAAGGAAGATAGGAAGGAAGGAAGGAAAAAAGGAAGGAAGGAAGGGGAAAGGGAAACGGAAGGAAAGCAAAGGAGGGAGGGAAGGAAGGAAGGAAAGAAAAGAGGAGAGGAGAGGAGGAGAGAGGAAAGGGAAGAAGAAGGAAGAAAAGAGCAAGGAAGGAAGGAAGGAGGAAAAGAAGGAAAGGAGAAAAGAAGGGAGGGAGGAAAGAGGAGGAGAAAAAGGAAATTACTGGCTGGGGAATTCTGGGAGTTGAAGTCCACCCATCTTACCTCTGACTTATCCGATAGTCTGCTTCTTCCTGTTTCTCCCCGGAAGCCACCACTGATCTCTGCAACTGGAGAAAAAGAGGGATGAGGGAGAGAGGAGAGGAGAGGAAAGCGAGGGGGAAGGGACGGCTCGTTTAGTGACCACTCTAAGGGAAAACATCGCCGAGAAAAGGGACTTAATGACGGTTTTCCCCCCTTACAACCGTTGCAGCATCCCCAGGGTTCACGTCATCATCAAAAATGCTTAGCAACTGGCATGGACTTATGACAGTTTTAGTGTCCCGGGAGTCACATGATCCCCTTTTGCAACCTCTTGGTAAGCGCCAAGTCAACGGGGGAAGCCGGACTCACTTACCAACGGCGTGACTCACTCAACAGCGGCAGCGATTCACTTCACAACCGCCGCAAGGAAGGTCGCAAAATGGGGGAAACTCACTTAACGACTTGTCTTGCTTAGAGACAGAAATTTTGGATCTCAGTTGGGGTCATATAAGTCGAGCACTCCACGACCTGGTTAACAGAACTTACATGATTTGTTTCTTTCTGGTTTATTCATTCATTCGTTCGTTCGTTCACTTATTCACTTATTTACTTACTATTTTATTTTATTTTTTATTTTATTTTATTTTATTATTTTTATTTTATCTCATTTTATTTTATTATATTTTATTTTATATTTTATTTTATTTTATTATTTTATATTTTATTTTATTTTATTATTTTATATTTTATTTTATTTTATTATTTTATATTTTATTTTATTTTATTATTTTATTTTATATTTTGTTTTGTTTTATTATTTTATTTTATTTTATTATTTTATAGTTTGTTTTGTTTTATTATTTTATTTTATTTTATTTTATTCCTTTCTGATTTTTCATCCCTTCTCCTAATCTTTGCTTGTCAGAACGAAACAAAAAGCGATCCCACGACGCTGGGACATCGCGACCGTCATAAGTACGAGTCGACAAGCATCTGAATCGATCGTGTCATTTTTTGCAATGGTCGTAAATGTGAAAAAAAAATCAAAAATCACATTTTTGAGTGCCGTGGTAACTCTGAGTGGTCGTTAAATGAACGACAGGTAGTCCTCGCCTTACAGTGGTTCCCTTAGTGACCGTTCCAAGTTACGACGGCACTGAAAAAAGGGACTTAGCATTTTTCACATACGACCTTTGCAGCATCCCAGTGATCATGTGATCAAAATCCAAATGCTTGGAAACTGACATGTACTTAGGACGGTTGCAATGTCCCCGGATCATGTGATCCCCTTTCGCAACCTTCTCACAAGCCAAGTCAATGGGGGAAGCCGGGTTTATTTAACAACGGTGTTGCTCACTTAACAACTGGAGCGATTTGCTGAACCGCCGTTATAAAATGGGGCAAAACTGACTCCACAAATGTCTCACTTAGCGACCTAAATTTTGGGCTCCGTGGTGGCCGTAAGTCCAGGTCTACCTGCACCTTGACAGCAGGAGAAATGCTAAAGAAGAGCAGCCCGCCGAGGCACCACGTACCCCCGGAGCTGCCAGGGCCTTGATCTTCTCTGCCTCCGATGGGCTGACAAAATCGTGGTACAGGGTCAGCTCAGGCTGCGGGTGCAAAACTTCCTTTCTCAGAGGCTGCAGGATCAGCCAAGGGCTCCGATTGGCCTCGTAGGAGCAAGAGAGTCGATCGTGGGCTGGCTGAAAGGAGAGCGGGACAAGGGGTCCGTTTTGCAAAGCAACACACACACACACACACACACACACACACACATATATATATATATTAATTTATTATTATTTATCGGTTGATTTAAATGCATTCGCCACCCTTCTCTCTGCAAGGTGAGGACGCTGGGCTGGCTTTAATAATAATTAATAATAATAATAATAATAATAATAATAATAATAATAATAATAATAATAATAATTGTCAATGCCAATGGTGGAGCACCACTTGAACACCATTGGCATTGACAAATTCGCTATTAGTCAATTGCAAAAGGAGGCCTTACTAGGAATCGCTTCCATCTTGCAATGATACCTGTAATACCATCAAACATCCACATCTGCCTATCCCAGGTCCTGGGTGAGGACTCGATAGGTAGACAAAATGCCAAATCCAGTCTGAACATCTGGCTGACTGTGCGATGATCCATAATAATAATAGTACTAGTAGTAGTAATAATAATAATAATAATATATGTCTAATGCAGTGTTTCTCCATCTTGGCAACATGAGGACAGGTGGACTTCAACTTTGACCTGCCTTTAATAACCCTAACCCTCTGGAGACGCCTCTGAATTATTTTATCTAGCCCAGGGGTAGGCAACCTTGGCCCCTTCATGACTCGTGGACTTCAACTCCCAGAATTCCTGAGCCAGCATGGCTGAGCTTGGAAACCTCTCCCTTTCCCCTCAGCATGGCTAGCTCAGGAATTCTGGGACTTGAAGTCCACAAGTCATAAAAGAGCCAAGGTTGCCTACCCCTGATCTAATCCAATGGTTTTCAAACTTGGCTTTTTTATGACTTGTGGACTTCAACTCCCAGAATTCCTGAGCCAGCCTGGCTCCTCATGGAAACCTCTCCCTTTCCCCTCAGCATGGCTGGCTCAGGGATTCTGGGAGTTGAAGTCCACGAGTCATAAAAGAGCCCAGGTTGCCCAACCCTGATCTAGACTGTCGGCGAGCCCTATTGGAGGGTGTCTTAGAGTTACACCACCAACTTGGAGGAAAGGAGGTTTGATCTCTGCCTTCTTCTGCTAAAAGTCCCTTCCCAGCTTCTTGGAGACTCTGTTTCAAGGTTAATGTTCCTTGGCAAGTCAACTGGGAGATTCATGAGGACTAGAAAACATGTTAGAAATGAATTGGGACGTGGCAGAAGTGAATGGTAAGGAAATCAGAGTGGGGAAGGTGTTGGAGCTGGAAGGCTCACGCTTAAGTCTTTAAGGGTCAAGGTTGCCTTACTGGTGAGAGAGAGAGAGAGAGAGAGAGAGAGAGAGAGAGAGAGAGAGAAGGAAGGAAGGAAGGAAGGAAGGAAGGAAGGAAGAAAGAAAGAGAAAGAAAGAAAGAAAGAAAGAAAGAAAGAAAGAAAGAAGAGGGAGGGAGGGAGGGGTGGAAGGAAGGGAAGGAGGGAAGGAAGAGAGAGCGAAAGAAAAGAAGGAGGGAGGAGAGAGATGGTAGGAAGGGAAGGAGGGAGGAGAAAGAAAGGAAGGGAGAAAGAGAAAGAAAAAGAAAAGGGAGGGAGGGAGGAGATGGAAGGAAGGGAAGGAGGGAGGTAGGAGAAAGGAAGGAAAGAAGAAAGAGAGAAAAAGAAAAGGGAGAGAGGGAGGGAGGAGATGGTGGGAAGGGAAGGAGAGGAGGAAGGAAGGAAGAAAAAGAAAAAGAAAGGGAGGGAGGGACAAAGGAGATAGGTGGAAGGAAGGGAAGGAGGAAGGGAAGGAGAAAGGAAGGAAGGAAGAGAGAGAGAAAGAAAAAGAAAAGAGAAGAGGGAGGAAGGGAGGAAGAGAGAGAGAGAGAAAGAAAGGAAGGAAGGAAGGAAGGAAGAAAAAAAGAAAAGACGGAGGGATGGAAGGAAGGGAAGGAGGGAAGGAAGAGAGAGCGAAAGAAAAGAGAAGAGGGAAGGAGGGAGGAGAGATGGTAGGAAGGGAAGGAGAGAGGAGAAAGAAAGGAAGGAAGGGAGAGAAAGAAAGAAAAGGGAGGGAGGCGAAAGGAAGTTAAGAAGAAAGAGAGAAAAAGAAAAGAGGGAGAGAGGGAGGAGAGAGGGTGGGAAGGGAAGGAGAGGAGGAAGGAAGGAAGGAAGAGAGAAAAAGAAAGAAAAAGAAAGGAGGGAGGGAGGGAGGAAGGAAGGAGAGAGATGGAAGGAAGGGAGGAGAAAAGAAGGAAGGAAGGAAGGAAGGGAGAGAGAGAGAAAGAAAAAGAAAAGAGGGAGGAAGGAAGGGAGAGAGAGAGAGACAGAGAGAGAGGGAGAGGGCGAGAGAGAGGAAATTAGTTAGGTGAACTCTCTGCAAGCAAGATTTGGATAAGACCTTCCCTTTATAGGCTTGTATTTGTAAGGATAAAGTGGAAGCAGAGTTGCATGGAACATGGGAATTTCCCTGGAAAAGGCAGATTATATATACACCTGCAGAAAGACACATAAAAAAATTGCAATAATTAGGTGTCCCTCCCCCCCTTAGAGGTGCCTACACCACATCATTCTTGGTCCTCCTCAAACGTCACATGCTTCTTCCTCAGAAAAAAGGCCTCCACCGCTCGCCCACCTGAGACCCCAGCCTCTGGCAGAGCTTCTCGTAGGCCTCTCGCGTCTCCAGGTGGGTCACGTTGGGTCTCTGCAAAGGGACCCTTTCTTCGCCCTCCTTCCGGTTCTTCCTCAGAAGCTTCTCGTACTTCAAGACGGTCCTCGCCATCCGTTCATTGCCTGGATCTGCGGGAGAGAAGAATCTGTCGCAAGCGTTGGGTGAAACAGCATCGTCGTTAAATGAATCACATGGTCGTTCAGATAGTCACACAATTGTTAAGTGAACTCAGCTTTCTCAATTGACATTTGCAACTGGTCGCAAATGCGAGCATCTGAGTTGCAATCACGGGAGTGGCACGATGGTCATCAGCTTCAGAACAGGTTATAAATCACTTTTTCTGAGGCCATTGTGACTTGGATCCATTGTTAAATGAACAGTTATAAGTCAAGCAAAACCTGTGCAGCCATTTTTAATGTCAGGATAATAATTTAATAGCTAACCAGCTTATGTACAGGTGGGTGATGCAATGATAGGATGATGCAATGATAGGAATGATTCAGCAGGGTCTGTGTCCCTTTAAGAGTCTGAGTATAAAAGGGAAGTTTTTTTTGTTGGAGTCTTCCTCTCTCTCTCATCCTTTTGACTGCTGTAATTGCTGTATATTGGAGTTTGCTGAATGACCACGCGTATGTATCTTATTTCTAGTGCAGTGGTTCTCAACCTGTGGGTCGCGACCCCATTTGGGGTCGAACGACCCTTTCACGGGGGTCGCCAAACAATGCAGTCCGCCATTTTTCCCCCCTTTTCCTTAGCTGTGCTACTCCCTCTTATTCTATTGGCTTTTGAAAGCCAATAGAATAGACTCTATTGAATAGAGCATTGCTATATTGTTTTTGTGATTAATCACTATGCTTTAATTATGTTCCATTCGTAACAATGAAAATACACCCTGCATATCAGATATTTACATTATGATTCATAACAGTAGCAAAATTACAGTTATGAAATAGCAATGAAAATAATTTTATGGTTGGGGGTCACCACAACATGAGGAACTGTATTAAGGGGTCACGGCATTAGAAAGGTTGAGAACCACTGTTCTAGTGTATATTTGTAGATATTCTACAATAAACCACATTTAAGTACAAACCACTGTTTACTGTATTTATTCCTGGGTTACCTCAGCGCAATAAGACTGTGCATGCTCTGACATTTAAGCACGGCTTTCATTTTATAGGGCAGAGGGCTTTAAAATTTTTAGGCTCTGGAACTTCTTAATTTTATTTTATTTTTTATTTTTTTTAAACGGAACCATTAATCAAGAGGCAATATTCTACCCATGGAAAATTGGCAAGAGGGTGGAACTTGTGTTTGCAATTTATTTCCCTTTCAACGTTCAGAAAAAGGACTACCTCGGTTTTGTCCCCAAAATATAGATTAGCTCTTGGGAGGAATATATATTTTAAGTAGTATTTTACTTTTTGTGTTTCTTCACTCTTGCTCTCTTTTCCTTTTGTTCACTGTTTTTACCCATTATTTAAGAAATGTAAAAGTGTTGAGATGGTTTATATGGGAAAAATGGATTTAAATCTTTAAATGTAGTTAACTGTTAAGAAAATCTTAACCAGCAAGAATACTTTGAACTTTATGGGAAACAAATCCAAATAAGGACTGTCACAGGATGTAAGGTGAGGCAACCAAAATGATTAGATAGAAAAGAATTGATGTGATCATTATTTCTAGGAATATTGGGGGAAAAAATCATATATGTAACTGTTATTTAACAAAATAACAAGAACTGAATTATTTCAAGGTTTGCAAAGAAGACATTTTGGGGAAAAGGGGAAATCAACTAAATGTACTTGTGGATTATGGATTATAGAAACCAATTGTCAATGATTTTTGTTTATAAATATAAACCCAGCAAACACACCGTTTACCAACTATTAAGTGATTTATGTTTTTAAAAAATCAATAAAATATATGGAGGAAAAGTTCCTCCATTTGCTGTTCAGTACAAAAAACGCGACTGATTGGAAACGCGGAATCAATATTTCCAATGTAGGAAAATTCAAATGATGAGCTCCCCAATTGTCGCTAGTCCTCAAATTAAGTGAATCCAGTTTCCAATGGACTTTGCTTGTCCAAAGGTCGCAACAAGGGATCACACGACCCCCGGTATGTTGCAACCATCATAAATACGAGTCAGTTGCCAAGGGTCTGAATTTTGATCACGTGACGGTGGGGGAGGCTACAACTGTCATAAGCCCATGTCAGCTTCCGAGCATTTGCATTTTGAGCACATGCTGCAAAGTGCGAAAAACGGTAACCCCTTTTTTTCAGCGCCGTTGTAACTTCGAACGGCCACTAAACAAAACAGTCGAAAGTCGAGGATTGCCTGTACAGTAATCCGGAGTTTAATTTCTTAGCCAAACAAATCGGTGTTCAGTCAATGGGGTTCTTTTTTCTTGAGAAAAATGCCAAAAAGTCAAAATGGCAGAGGGTCCGAATTTGCACCAATAAAAAGGCAGGAACCCTTGTGGCTGCCATCTTGACTTTTTTGACCTGTGGGCCCTATTGAAAACTGCAATGGATAATAATGGACAATTGCATCCATTTTCTGCCCGCTTGGGTCCTTAATCTCCCACAGGACCAGATCAGGTTTTGCAGAAGTTGGTTTGAAAAAGCCTGCTGGATGGACGGCTGTGTGTTTCTTATCCTTTTTCTCGAAAAAAACAAAAAAAGATGAATTTGCCAGCTGGCTAGAAACATGTTTTTGCTGTTCCTGGTCCTCAAACTGCTGTTTGACTCAGCGTCTGAAATTTCAGAGAGGGCGAAATCTCCCTTGCCAGTTTGAAAAAAAAAAAATTTAAGGAACCTTTTAAATGCCTCTTTCCAAGCTGTTTTTGACGACAGATTAGCCTTACTAGCCAGACAATTCTAAGTTAATTAATTGGAGATGATTTCATTCTACATTAGTCACGATTGGGCTGTGGTTAGGAAGCAGCAACGCTTCTCCATGATCCAATTTAGAATAAAACTGTGTGCTTGAATAGATTCTGCTCCAGAAGCGGTGAATGCTCCAACACTGGAACTTTTTTAAGAAGAGACTGGACAGCCATTTGTCTGAAATGATATAGCAGTGGTTCTCAACCTGTGGGTCGGGACCCCATTTGGGGTCGAATGACCATTTCACGGGGGTCGCCAAACAACGCAGTCCGCCATTTTTCCCCCCTTTTCCTTAGCTGTGCTACTCCCTTTTATTCTATTGGCTTTTGAAAGCCAATAGAATAGACTCTCTTGAATAGAGTCTAATTCTATTGGCTTTCAAAAGCCAATAGGAATTGTCCAGGCTGTCTCTGCCCTGCTGAGCCCGCCAAAAGTCCCATTCTGCAAACGGTGCTGCACCAGTTGAGTAGTCCTCGACTTACGACCGGTTGAGTAGTCCTCAACTTACGACCGGTTGGGGGGGTCGCGACATTAAAAAGGTTGAGAACCACTGTGATATAGGGTTTCAAGCCTGAGCAGGGGGTTGGACTAGATGACCTCCAAGGTCCCTTCCATCATCATCATCATCATCATCATTATTATTAAGTTCAGACTTGGTGTTAACTGGGAGATGGACAGCAAATAAATTTGGAAAAAAGTAAAATAAAATGAATGCATATGTCATCTTTTATCCAAAAGAAGGACTAGACAAAAAGTCCTTGACTTGTAACCGGAACTGAGCACAAAATTAAGATTTTAAGCCACAGTCATTAAGTCGAGGCATCACATGACGGAAATCGATGTGATGACCATTTTTTATGATGGCCGTTAAGCGAATGCCGCCGTTAATTGAATCTAATTTCCCCAATGGATATTTTTTACTGGAAACCAGAAATGAACACCGGAAACCAGCAAAAAAAAACCCCAAAAAAACAACCACAAATCACAGCCACATGATCACGGGACACAGCAAAGGATTATAAATAATAATAATAATGATGATAATAATAATACAGTTGGAAGGGACCTTGGAAGTCATCTAGTCCAACCCCCTGCGCAGGCAGGAAACCCTATACCATTTCAGACAAATGGCTGTCCAGTCTCTTCTTAAAAACCTCCAGTGTTGGAGCATTCACAGCTTCTGGAGGCAGGTGGTTCCACTGGTTAATTGTTCTCACTGTCAGGAAGTTTCTCCTTAGTTCTAGGTTGCTTCTCTCCTTGATCAGTTTCCATCAGTTGCTTCTCGTTCTGCCTTCAGGCGCTTTCGAAAATAGCTTGACTGCCTCTTCTTTGGGGCAGCCCTTGAGATACTGGAAGACTGCTATCATGTCCCCCCTAGTCCTTCATTAAACTAGACCTACCCAATTCCAGCAGCCGTTCCTTATATGTTTTAGCCTCCAGTCCCCTAATCATCTTTGTTGCTCTTCTCTGCACTCTTTCTAGAATCTCAACATCTTTTTTACATCGTGGTGACCAAAACTGGATGCAGGATCCCAAGTATGGCCTTACCAAGGCCTTGTAAAGTGGTATTAACACTTCACGTGATCCTGATTCTATCCCTCTGTTAATGCAGCCCAGCACTGTGTTGGCTTTTTTGGCAGCTGCAGCACACGGCTGGTTCCTATTTACGTGATTGTCCACTAGGACTCCGAGGTCCCTCTCACAGTTGTAAAGGTGAGCTGGTTGCCAGATGCACAAAACATAATTCTAATTTTGTGTGAACATCTTAACTCTGAACACAGGTATTAAGCAGCTACAGCGAGGTCCGTTGTCATTTCAAACGCTCCTAAAGCAATCCATCATAAGTCAAGGACTCATAATCATCCCTTTAGTGACCGTTCAAAGTTACGATAGCGCCGAAAAAGTGACTTATGACCATTTTTCACACTTATGACCATTGCAGCATCCCCCCAGTCATGTGATCAAAATTCAGACGTTTGGCAGCTGACTCGTATTTACGACGGTGGGTGTGTCCCGTGGGGGTTGCACAATCCTCTTTTGTGACTTCCTGACAAGCAAAGTCAAGGGGGGGGGGGAGCCAGATTCACTTAACAACAATGTTACTCATTTAACAATTGTGGTGATTTGCTTAACAACCTTGGCAGGAAAGGTCTTAAAGCTGTCTCACTTAGCAACAGAAAATTTGGGCTTCGTTGTGGTCGTAAGCCGAGGACTACACGCAGTAATAATTCTGGGGGGGGTGTCAAATGGTCATTAAAAGTGT